>NW_027189564.1:0-144634 GCF_040958095.1 Procambarus clarkii | reverse complement strand
CATGAAGGAAAAGGAGATGATAAACGTCAAAATATTGCTATATTCGATGATTTTTCGTACGAAACAAAATGCAAGAAAACTTGCTTAAAATGCAATATTATGCGAAATTCTGAGATTTGAAGGCCAAATCACATATCGTGATACTACATGAAATAGTATCGAAATATTGGTAAAAATGAATATATCTACGTAATATCAAACTACATGAAAAACGTGAAAAAAGTCACTATATAACCATATTTGAGGATTTTAACTTCAAATCATAGAGCGAGGTTTCGTATTATTTAGATCCAAGAAAAGACATATGACAATGTTGTTTCCAATACAAATGATAAAAAACAATGTGTTTTCATTAGAATTAACTATAATGTTCTTGATTTTCCGTTTATATTAACGATGGAAGATGTACACGTAAAACCGCTCTAATCCGGCTGAAACGTCGATATATGCAAAAAAAAACGAACTTCTCCCCTTTTCAATATCTTACTCAGTATTTTAACGAGAAACAAATAGATGATTGAAAATGAAGTATTTAAGGTTATTATCTAATCAATTATGTGTTTGCATAATTTTTATCGTATATATATATGAATTAATACCCATGGACGGAAAATTCACAAAAACGTGGAAAACGGCAAAATATTGCCTAATTCGATGATATTTTGTTTAAATCACATGAAGGAAAAGGAGATGATAAACGTTAAAATATTGCTAAATTCGATGATTTTTCGTACGAAGCAAAATGCAAGAAAACTTGCTTAAAATGCAATATTATGCGAAATTCTGAGATTTGAAGGCCAAATCACATATCGTGATACTACATGAAATAGTATCGAAATATTGGTAAAAATGAATATATTTACGTAATATCAAACTACATGAAAAACGTGAAAAAAGTCACTATATAACCATATTTGAGGATTTTAACTTCAAGTCATAGAACGAGGTTTCGTATTATTTAGTTCCAAGAAAAGACATATGACAATGTTGTTTCCAATACAAATGATAAAAAACAATATGTTTTCATTAGAATTAACTATAATGTTCTTGAATTTCCGTTTATATTAACGATGGAAGATGTACACGTAAAACTGCTCTAATCCGGCTGAAACGTCGATATATGCAATAAAAACCGAACTTCTCCCCTTTTCAATATCTTACTCAGTATTTTAACGAGAAAGAAATAGATGATTGAAAATGAAGTATTTAAGGTTATTATCTAATCAATTATGTGTTTGCATCATTTTTATCGTATATATATATGAATTAATACCCATGGACGGAAAATTCACAAAAACGTGGAAAACGGCAAAATATTGCCTAATTCGATGATATTTTGTTTAAATCACATGAAGGAAAAGGAGATGATAAACGTTAAAATATTGCTAAATTCAATGATTTTTCGTACTAAGCAAAATGCAAGAAAACTTGCTTAAAATGCAATATTATGCGAAATTCTGAGATTTGAAGGCCAAATCACATATCGTGATACTACATGAAATAGTATCGAAATATTGGTAAAAATGAATATATTTACGTAATATCAAACTACATGAAAAACGTGAAAAAAGTCACTATATAACCATATTTGAGGATTTTAACTTCAAGTCATAGAACGAGGTTTCGTATTATTTAGTTCCAAGAAAAGACATATGACAATGTTGTTTCCAATACAAATGATAAAAAACAATATGTTTTCATTAGAATTAACTATAATGTTCTTGAATTTCCGTTTATATTAACGATGGAAGATGTACACGTAAAACTGCTCTAATCCGGCTGAAACGTCGATATATGCAATAAAAACCGAACTTCTCCCCTTTTCAATATCTTACTCAGTATTTTAACGAGAAAGAAATAGATGATTGAAAATGAAGTATTTAAGGTTATTATCTAATCAATTATGTGTTTGCATCATTTTTATCGTATATATATATGAATTAATACCCATGGACGGAAAATTCACAAAAACGTGGAAAACGGCAAAATATTGCCTAATTCGATGATATTTTGTTTAAATCACATGAAGGAAAAGGAGATGATAAACGTTAAAATATTGCTAAATTCAATGATTTTTCGTACTAAGCAAAATGCAAGAAAACTTGCTTAAAATGCAATATTATGCGAAATTCTGAGATTTGAAGGCCAAATCACATATCGTGATACTACATGAAATAGTATCGAAATATTGGTAAAAATGAATATATTTACGTAATATCAAACTACATGAAAAACGTGAAAAAAGTCACTATATAACCATATTTGAGGATTTTAACTTCAAATCATAGAGCGAGGTTTCGTATTATTTAGTTCCAAGAAAAGACATATGACAATGTTGTTTCCAATACAAATGATAAAAAACAATGTGTTTTAATTAGAATTAACTATAATGTTCTTGATTTTCCGTTTATATTAACGATGGAAGATGTACACGTAAAACCGCTCTAATCCGGCTGAAACGTCGATATATGCAATAAAAACCGAACTTCTCCCCTTTTCAATATCTTACTCAGTATTTTAACGAGAAACAAATAGATGATTGAAAATGAAGTATTTAAGGTTATTATCTAATCAATTATGTGTTTGCATCATTTTTATCGTATATATATATGAATTAAAACCCATGGACTGAAAATTCACAAAAACGTGGAAAACGGCAAAATATTGCCTAATTCGATGATATTTTGTTTAAATCACATGAAGGAAAAGGAGATGATAAACGTCAAAATATTGCTATATTCGATGATTTTTCGTACGAAACAAAATGCAAGAAAACTTGCTTAAAATGCAATATTATGCGAAATTCTGAGATTTGAAGGCAAAATCACATATCGTGATACTACATGAAATAGTATCGAAATATTGGTAAAAATGAATATATTTACGTAATATCAAACTACATGAAAAACGTGAAAAAAGTCACTATATAACCATATTTGAGGATTTTAACTTCAAATCATAGAGCGAGGTTTCGTATTATTTAGATCCAAGAAAAGACATATGACAATGTTGTTTCCAATACAAATGATAAAAAACAATGTAATTTCATTAGAATTAACTATAATGTTCTTGATTTTCCGTTTATATTACCAATGGAAGATGTACACCTAAAACCGCTCTAATCCGGCTGAAACGTCGATATATGCAATAAAAACCGAACTTCTCCCCTTTTCAATATCTTACTCAGTATTTTAACGAGAAACAAATAGATGATTGAAAATGAAGTATTTAAGGTTATTATCAATTATGTGTTTGCATCATTTTTATCGTATATATATATGAATTAACACCCATGGACGGAAAATTCACAAAAACGTGGAAAACGGCAAAATATTGCCTAATTCGATGATATTTTGTTTAAATCACATGAAGGAAAAGGAGATGATAAACGTCAAAATATTGCTATATTCGATGATTTTTCGTACGAAACAAAATGCAAGAAAACTTGCTTAAAATGCAATATTATGCGAAATTCTGAGATTTGAAGGCCAAATCACATATCGTGATACTACATGAAATAGTATCGAAATATTGGTAAAAATGAATATATTTACGTAATATCAAACTACATGAAAAACGTGAAAAAAGTCACTATATAACCATATTTGAGGATTTTAACTTCAAATCATAGAGCGAGGTTTCGTATTATTTAGTTCCAAGAAAAGACATATGACAATGTTGTTTCCAATACAAATTATAAAAAACAATGTGTTTTCATTAGAATTAACTATAATGTTCTTGATTTTCCGTTTATATTGACGATGGAAGATGTACACGTAAAACCGCTCTAATCCGGCTGAAACGTCGATATATGCAAAAAAAAACGAACTTCTCCCCTTTTCAATATCTTACTCAGTATTTTAACGAGAAACAAATAGATGATTGAAAATGAAGTATTTAAGGTTATTATCTAATCAATTATGTGTTTGCATAATTTTTATCGTATATATATATGAATTAATACCCATGGACGGAAAATTCACAAAAACGTGGAAAACGGCAAAATATTGCCTAATTCGATGATATTTTGTTTAAATCACATGAAGGAAAAGGAGATGATAAACGTTAAAATATTGCTAAATTCGATGATTTTTCGTACGAAGCAAAATGCAAGAAAACTTGCTTAAAATGCAATATTATGCGAAATTCTGAGATTTGAAGGCCAAATCACATATCGTGATACTACATGAAATAGTATCGAAATATTGGTAAAAATGAATATATTTACGTAATATCAAACTACATGAAAAACGTGAAAAAAGTCACTATATAACCATATTTGAGGATTTTAACTTCAAGTCATAGAACGAGGTTTCGTATTATTTAGTTCCAAGAAAAGACATATGACAATGTTGTTTCCAATACAAATGATAAAAAACAATATGTTTTCATTAGAATTAACTATAATGTTCTTGATTTTCCGTTTATATTAACGATGGAAGATGTACACGTAAAACCGCTCTAATCCGGCTGAAACGTCGATATATGCAAAAAAAAACGAACTTCTCCCCTTTTCAATATCTTACTCAGTATTTTAACGAGAAACAAATAGATGATTGAAAATGAAGTATTTAAGGTTATTATCTAATCAATTATGTGTTTGCATAATTTTTATCGTATATATATATGAATTAATACCCATGGACGGAAAATTCACAAAAACGTGGAAAACGGCAAAATATTGCCTAATTCGATGATATTTTGTTTAAATCACATGAAGGAAAAGGAGATGATAAACGTTAAAATATTGCTAAATTCGATGATTTTTCGTACGAAGCAAAATGCAAGAAAACTTGCTTAAAATGCAATATTATGCGAAATTCTGAGATTTGAAGGCCAAATCACATATCGTGATACTACATGAAATAGTATCGAAATATTGGTAAAAATGAATATATTTACGTAATATCAAACTACATGAAAAACGTGAAAAAAGTCACTATATAACCTTATTTGAGGATTTTAACTTCAAGTCATAGAACGAGGTTTCGTATTATTTAGTTCCAAGAAAAGACATATGACAATGTTGTTTCCAATACAAATGATAAAAAACAATATGTTTTCATTAGAATTAACTATAATGTTCTTGATTTTCCGTTTATATTAACGATGGAAGATGTACACGTAAAACTGCTCTAATCCGGCTGAAACGTCGATATATGCAATAAAAACCGAACTTCTCCCCTTTTCAATATCTTACTCAGTATTTTAACGAGAAAGAAATAGATGATTGAAAATGAAGTATTTAAGGTTATTATCTAATCAATTATGTGTTTGCATCATTTTTATCGTATATATATATGAATTAATACCCATGGACGGAAAATTCACAAAAACGTGGAAAACGGCAAAATATTGCCTAATTCGATGATATTTTGTTTAAATCACATGAAGGAAAAGGAGATGATAAACGTTAAAATATTGCTAAATTCAAAGATTTTTCGTACTAAGCAAAATGCAAGAAAACTTGCTTAAAATGCAATATTATGCGAAATTCTGAGATTTGAAGGCCAAATCACATATCGTGATACTACATGAAATAGTATCGAAATATTGGTAAAAATGAATATATTTACGTAATATCAAACTACATGAAAAACGTGAAAAAAGTCACTATATAACCATATTTGAGGATTTTAACTTCAAATCATAGAGCGAGGTTTCGTATTATTTAGTTCCAAGAAAAGACATATGACAATGTTGTTTCCAATACAAATGATAAAAAACAATGTGTTTTCATTAGACTTAACTATAATGTTCTTGATTTTCCGTTTATATTAACGAGGGAAGATGTACACGTAAAACCGCTCTAATCCGGCTGAAACGTCGATATATGCAATAAAAACCGAACTTCTCCCCTTTTCAATATCTTACTCAGTATTTTAACGAGAAACAAATAGATGATTGAAAATTAAGTATTTAAGGTTATTATCTAATCAATTATGTGTTTGCATCATTTTTATCGTATATATATGAATTAAAACCCATGGACTGAAAATTCACAAAAACGTGGAAAACGGCCAAATATTGCCTAATTCGATGATATTTTATTTAAATCACATGAAGGAAAAGGAGATGATAAACGTCAAAATATTGCTATATTCGATGATTTTTCGTACGAAACAAAATGCAAGAAAACTTGCTTAAAATGCAATATTATGCGAAATTCTGAGATTTGAAGGCCAAATCACATATCGTGATACTACATGAAATAGTATCGAAATATTGGTAAAAATGAATATATTTACGTAATATCAAACTACATGAAAAACGTGAAAAAAGTCACTATATAACCATATTTGAGGATTTTAACTTCAAATCATAGAGCGAGGTTTCGTATTATTTAGATCCAAGAAAAGACATATGACAATGTTGTTTCCAATACAAATGATAAAAAACAATGTGTTTTCATTAGAATTAACTATAATGTTCTTGATTTTCCGTTTATATTAACGATGGAAGATGTACACGTAAAACCGCTCTAATCCGGCTGAAACGTCGATATATGCAATAAAAACCGAACTTCTCCCCTTTTCAATATCTTACTCAGTATTTTAACGAGAAACAAATAGATGATTGAAAATGAAGTATTTAAGGTTATTATCTAATCAATTATGTGTTTGCATCATTTTTATCGTATATATATATGAATTAAAACCCATGGACTGAAAATTCACAAAAACGTGGAAAACGGCAAAATATTGCCTAATTCGATGATATTTTGTTTAAATCACATGAAGGAAAAGGAGATGATAAACGTCAAAATATTGCTATATTCGATGATTTTTCGTATGAAACAAAATGCAAGAAAACTTGCTTAAAATGCAATATTATGCGAAATTCTGAGATTTGAAGGCAAAATCACATATCGTGATACTACATGAAATAGTATCGAAATATTGGTAAAAATGAATATATATACGTAATATCAAACTACATGAAAAACGTGAAAAAAGTCACCATATAACCATATTTGAGGATTTTAACTTCAAATCATAGAGCGAGGTTTCGTATTATTTAGATCCAAGAAAAGACATATGACAATGTTGTTTCCAATACAAATGATAAAAAACAATGTAATTTCATTAGAATTAACTATAATGTTCTTGATTTTCCGTTTATATTACCAATGGAAGATGTACACCTAAAACCGCTCTAATCCGGCTGAAACGTCGATATATGCAATAAAAACCGAACTTCTCCCCTTTTCAATATCTTACTCAGTATTTTAACGAGAAACAAATAGATGATTGAAAATGAAGTATTTAAGGTTATTATCAATTATGTGTTTGCATCATTTTTATCGTATATATATATGAATTAACACCCATGGACGGAAAATTCACAAAAACGTGGAAAACGGCAAAATATTGCCTAATTCGATGATATTTTGTTTAAATCACATGAAGGAAAAGGAGATGATAAACGTCAAAATATTGCTATATTCGATGATTTTTCGTACGAAACAAAATGCAAGAAAACTTGCTTAAAATGCAATATTATGCGAAATTCTGAGATTTGAAGGCCAAATCACATATCGTGATACTACATGAAATAGTATCGAAATATTGGTAAAAATGAATATATTTACGTAATATCAAACTACATGAAAAACGTGAAAAAAGTCACTATATAACCATATTTGAGGATTTTAACTTCAAATCATAGAGCGAGGTTTCGTATTATTTAGTTCCAAGAAAAGACATGACAATGTTGTTTCCAATACAAATGATAAAAAACAATGTGTTTTCATTAGAATTAACTATAATGTTCTTGATTTTCCGTTTATATTAACGATGGAAGATGTACACGTAAAACCGCTCTAATCCGGCTGAAACGTCGATATATGCAAAAAAAAACGAACTTCTCCCCTTTTCAATATCTTACTCAGTATTTTAACGAGAAACAAATAGATGATTGAAAATGAAGTATTTAAGGTTATTATCTAATCAATTATGTGTTTGCATAATTTTTATCGTATATATATATGAATTAATACCCATAGACGGAAAATTCACAAAAACGTGGAAAACGGCAAAATATTGCCTAATTCGATGATATTTTGTTTAAATCACATGAAGGAAAAGGAGATGATAAACGTTAAAATATTGCTAAATTCGATGATTTTTCGTACGAAGCAAAATGCAAGAAAACTTGCTTAAAATGCAATATTATGCGAAATTCTGAGATTTGAAGGCCAAATCACATATCGTGATACTACATGAAATAGTATCGAAATATTGGTAAAAATGAATATATTTACGTAATATCAAACTACATGAAAAACGTGAAAAAAGTCACTATATAACCATATTTGAGGATTTTAACTTCAAATCATAGAGCGAGGTTTCGTATTATTTAGTTCCAAGAAAAGACATATGACAATGTTGTTTCCAATACAAATGATAAAAAACAATGTGTTTTCATTAGAATTAACTATAATGTTCTTGATTTTCCGTTTATATTAACGATGGAAGATGTACACGTAAAACCGCTCTAATCCGGCTGAAACGTCGATATATGCAAAAAAAACGAACTTCTCCCCTTTTCAATATCTTACTCAGTATTTTAACGAGAAACAAATAGATGATTGAAAATGAAGTATTTAAGGTTATTATCTAATCAATTATGTGTTTGCATAATTTTTATCGTATATATATATGAATTAATACCCATAGACGGAAAATTCACAAAAACGTGGAAAACGGCAAAATATTGCCTAATTCGATGATATTTTGTTTAAATCACATGAAGGAAAAGGAGATGATAAACGTTAAAATATTGCTAAATTCGATGATTTTTCGTACGAAGCAAAATGCAAGAAAACTTGCTTAAAATGCAATATTATGCGAAATTCTGAGATTTGAAGGCCAAATCACATATCGTGATACTACATGAAATAGTATCGAAATATTGGTAAAAATGAATATATTTACGTAATATCAAACTACATGAAAAACGTGAAAAAAGTCACTATATAACCATATTTGAGGATTTTAACTTCAAGTCATAGAACGAGGTTTCGTATTATTTAGTTCCAAGAAAAGACATATGACAATGTTGTTTCCAATACAAATGATAAAAAACAATATGTTTTCATTAGAATTAACTATAATGTTCTTGATTTTCTGTTTATATTAACGATGGAAGATGTACACGTAAAACCGCTCTAATCCGGCTGAAACGTCGATATATGCAAAAAAAAACGAACTTCTCCCCTTTTCAATATCTTACTCAGTATTTTAACGAGAAACAAATAGATGATTGAAAATGAAGTATTTAAGGTTATTATCTAATCAATTATGTGTTTGCATCATTTTTATCGTATATATATATGAATTAATACCCATGGACGGAAAATTCACAAAAACGTGGAAAACGGCAAAATATTGCCTAATTCGATGATATTTTGTTTAAATCACATGAAGGAAAAGGAGATGATAAACGTTAAAATATTGCTAAATTCAATGATTTTTCGTACTAAGCAAAATGCAAGAAAACTTGCTTAAAATGCAATATTATGCGAAATTCTGAGATTTGAAGGCCAAATCACATATCGTGATACTACATGAAATAGTATCGAAATATTGGTAAAAATGAATATATTTACGTAATATCAAACTACATGAAAAACGTGAAAAAAGTCACTATATAACCATATTTGAGGATTTTAACTTCAAATCATAGAGCGAGGTTTCGTATTATTTAGTTCCAAGAAAAGACATATGACAATGTTGTTTCCAATACAAATGATAAAAAACAATGTGTTTTCATTAGACTTAACTATAATGTTCTTGATTTTCCGTTTATATTAACGAGGGAAGATGTACACGTAAAACCGCTCTAATCCGGCTGAAACGTCGATATATGCAATAAAAACCGAACTTCTCCCCTTTTCAATATCTTACTCAGTATTTTAACGAGAAACAAATAGATGATTGAAAATGAAGTATTTAAGGTTATTATCTAATCAATTATGTGTTTGCATCATTTTTATCGTATATATATGAATTAAAACCCATGGACTGAAAATTCACAAAAACGTGGAAAACGGCCAAATATTGCCTAATTCGATGATATTTTATTTAAATCACATGAAGGAAAAGGAGATGATAAACGTCAAAATATTGCTATATTCGATGATTTTTCGTACGAAACAAAATGCAAGAAAACTTGCTTAAAATGCAATATTATGCGAAATTCTGAGATTTGAAGGCCAAATCACATATCGTGATACTACATGAAATAGTATCGAAATATTGGTAAAAATGAATATATTTACGTAATATCAAACTACATGAAAAACGTGAAAAAAGTCACTATATAACCATATTTGAGGATTTTAACTTCAAATCATAGAGCGAGGTTTCGTATTATTTAGTTCCAAGAAAAGACATATGACAATGTTGTTTCCAATACAAATGATAAAAAACAATGTGTTTTCATTAGAATTAACTATAATGTTCTTGATTTTCCGTTTATATTAACGATGGAAGATGTACACGTAAAACCGCTCTAATCCGGCTGAAACGTCGATATATGCAAAAAAAAACGAACTTCTCCCCTTTTCAATATCTTACTCAGTATTTTAACGAGAAACAAATAGATGATTGAAAATGAAGTATTTAAGGTTATTATCTAATCAATTATGTGTTTGCATCATTTTTATCGTATATATATATGAATTAAAACCCATGGACTGAAAATTCACAAAAACGTGGAAAACGGCAAAATATTGCCTAATTCGATGATATTTTGTTTAAATCACATGAAGGAAAAGGAGATGATAAACGTCAAAATATTGCTATATTCGATGATTTTTCGTATGAAACAAAATGCAAGAAAACTTGCTTAAAATGCAATATTATGCGAAATTCTGAGATTTGAAGGCAAAATCACATATCGTGATACTACATGAAATAGTATCGAAATATTGGTAAAAATGAATATATATACGTAATATCAAACTACATGAAAAACGTGAAAAAAGTCACCATATAACCATATTTGAGGATTTTAACTTCAAATCATAGAGCGAGGTTTCGTATTATTTAGATCCAAGAAAAGACATATGACAATGTTGTTTCCAATACAAATGATAAAAAACAATGTAATTTCATTAGAATTAACTATAATGTTCTTGATTTTCCGTTTATATTACCAATGGAAGATGTACACCTAAAACCGCTCTAATCCGGCTGAAACGTCGATATATGCAATAAAAACCGAACTTCTCCCCTTTTCAATATCTTACTCAGTATTTTAACGAGAAACAAATAGATGATTGAAAATGAAGTATTTAAGGTTATTATCAATTATGTGTTTGCATCATTTTTATCGTATATATATATGAATTAACACCCATGGACGGAAAATTCACAAAAACGTGGAAAACGGCAAAATATTGCCTAATTCGATGATATTTTGTTTAAATCACATGAAGGAAAAGGAGATGATAAACGTCAAAATATTGCTATATTCGATGATTTTTCGTACGAAACAAAATGCAAGAAAACTTGCTTAAAATGCAATATTATGCGAAATTCTGAGATTTGAAGGCCAAATCACATATCGTGATACTACATGAAATAGTATCGAAATATTGGTAAAAATGAATATATTTACGTAATATCAAACTACATGAAAAACGTGAAAAAAGTCACTATATAACCATATTTGAGGATTTTAACTTCAAATCATAGAGCGAGGTTTCGTATTATTTAGTTCCAAGAAAAGACATATGACAATGTTGTTTCCAATACAAATGATAAAAAACAATGTGTTTTCATTAGAATTAACTATAATGTTCTTGATTTTCCGTTTATATTAACGATGGAAGATGTACACGTAAAACCGCTCTAATCCGGCTGAAACGTCGATATATGCAAAAAAAAACGAACTTCTCCCCTTTTCAATATCTTACTCAGTATTTTAACGAGAAACAAATAGATGATTGAAAATGAAGTATTTAAGGTTATTATCTAATCAATTATGTGTTTGCATAATTTTTATCGTATATATATATGAATTAATACCCATAGACGGAAAATTCACAAAAACGTGGAAAACGGCAAAATATTGCCTAATTCGATGATATTTTGTTTAAATCACATGAAGGAAAAGGAGATGATAAACGTTAAAATATTGCTAAATTCGATGATTTTTCGTACGAAGCAAAATGCAAGAAAACTTGCTTAAAATGCAATATTATGCGAAATTCTGAGATTTGAAGGCCAAATCACATATCGTGATACTACATGAAATAGTATCGAAATATTGGTAAAAATGAATATATTTACGTAATATCAAACTACATGAAAAACGTGAAAAAAGTCACTATATAACCATATTTGAGGATTTTAACTTCAAATCATAGAGCGAGGTTTCGTATTATTTAGTTCCAAGAAAAGACATATGACAATGTTGTTTCCAATACAAATGATAAAAAACAATGTGTTTTCATTAGAATTAACTATAATGTTCTTGATTTTCCGTTTATATTAACGATGGAAGATGTACACGTAAAACCGCTCTAATCCGGCTGAAACGTCGATATATGCAAAAAAAACGAACTTCTCCCCTTTTCAATATCTTACTCAGTATTTTAACGAGAAACAAATAGATGATTGAAAATGAAGTATTTAAGGTTATTATCTAATCAATTATGTGTTTGCATAATTTTTATCGTATATATATATGAATTAATACCCATAGACGGAAAATTCACAAAAACGTGGAAAACGGCAAAATATTGCCTAATTCGATGATATTTTGTTTAAATCACATGAAGGAAAAGGAGATGATAAACGTTAAAATATTGCTAAATTCGATGATTTTTCGTACGAAGCAAAATGCAAGAAAACTTGCTTAAAATGCAATATTATGCGAAATTCTGAGATTTGAAGGCCAAATCACATATCGTGATACTACATGAAATAGTATCGAAATATTGGTAAAAATGAATATATTTACGTAATATCAAACTACATGAAAAACGTGAAAAAAGTCACTATATAACCATATTTGAGGATTTTAACTTCAAATCATAGAGCGAGGTTTCGTATTATTTAGTTCCAAGAAAAGACATATGACAATGTTGTTTCCAATACAAATGATAAAAAACAATGTGTTTTCATTAGAATTAACTATAATGTTCTTGATTTTCCGTTTATATTAACGATGGAAGATGTACACGTAAAACCGCTCTAATCCGGCTGAAACGTCGATATATGCAATAAAAAACGAACTTCTCCCCTTTTCAATATCTTACTCAGTATTTTAACGAGAAACAAATAGATGATTGAAAATGAAGTATTTAAGGTTATTATCTAATCAATTATGTGTTTGCATCATTTTTATCGTATATATATGAATTAATACCCATGGACGGAAAATTCACAAAAACGTGGAAAACGGCAAAATATTGCCTAATTCGATGATATTTTGTTTAAATCACATGAAGGAAAAGGAGATGATAAACGTTAAAATATTGCTAAATTCGATGATTTTTCGTACGAAGCAAAATGCAAGAAAACTTGCTTAAAATGCAATATTATGCGAAATTCTGAGATTTGAAGGCCAAATCACATATCGTGATACTACATGAAATAGTATCGAAATATTGGTAAAAATGAATATATTTACGTAATATCAAACTACATGAAAAACGTGAAAAAAGTCACTATATAACCATATTTGAGGATTTTAACTTCAAATCATAGAGCGAGGTTTCGTATTATTTAGTTCCAAGAAAAGACATATGACAATGTTGTTTCCAATACAAATGATAAAAAACAATGTGTTTTCATTAGAATTAACTATAATGTTCTTGATTTTCCGTTTATATTAACGATGGAAGATGTACACGTAAAACCGCTCTAATCCGGCTGAAACGTCGATATATGCAAAAAAAAACGAACTTCTCCCCTTTTCAATATCTTACTCAGTATTTTAACGAGAAACAAATAGATGATTGAAAATGAAGTATTTAAGGTTATTATCTAATCAATTATGTGTTTGCATCATTTTTATCGTATATATATATGAATTAAAACCCATGGACTGAAAATTCACAAAAACGTGGAAAACGGCAAAATATTGCCTAATTCGATGATATTTTGTTTAAATCACATGAAGGAAAAGGAGATGATAAACGTCAAAATATTGCTATATTCGATGATTTTTCGTACTGAAACAAAATGCAAGAAAACTTGCTTAAAATGCAATATTATGCGAAATTCTGAGATTTGAAGGCCAAATCACATATCGTGATACTACATGAAATAGTATCGAAATATTGGTAAAAATGAATATATATTACGTAATATCAAACTACATGAAAAACGTGAAAAAAGTCACTATATAACCATATTTGAGGATTTTAACTTCAAATCATAGAGCGAGGTTTCGTATTATTTAGTTCCAAGAAAAGACATATGACAATGTTGTTTCCAATACAAATGATAAAAAACAATGTGTTTTCATTAGAATTAACTATAATGTTCTTGATTTTCCGTTTATATTAACGATGGAAGATGTACACGTAAAACCGCTCTAATCCGGCTGAAACGTCGATATATGCAATAAAAACCGAACTTCTCCCCTTTTCAATATCTTACTCAGTATTTTAACGAGAAACAAATAGATGATTGAAAATGAAGTATTTAAGGTTATTATCTAATCAATTATGTGTTTGCATAATTTTTATCGTATATATATGAATTAATACCCATAGGACGGAAAATTCACAAAAACGTGGAAAACGGCAAAATATTGCCTAATTCGATGATATTTTGTTTAAATCACATGAAGGAAAAGGAGATGATAAACGTTAAAATATTGCTAAATTCGATGATTTTTCGTACGAAGCAAAATGCAAGAAAACTTGCTTAAAATGCAATATTATGCGAAATTCTGAGATTTGAAGGCCAAATCACATATCGTGATACTACATGAAATAGTATCGAAATATTGGTAAAAATGAATATATTTACGTAATATCAAACTACATGAAAAACGTGAAAAAAGTCACTATATAACCATATTTGAGGATTTTAACTTCAAATCATAGAGCGAGGTTTCGTATTATTTAGTTCCAAGAAAAGACATATGACAATGTTGTTTCCAATACAAATGATAAAAAACAATGTGTTTTCATTAGAATTAACTATAATGTTCTTGATTTTCCGTTTATATTAACGATGGAAGATGTACACGTAAAACCGCTCTAATCCGGCTGAAACGTCGATATATGCAAAAAAAAACGAACTTCTCCCCTTTTCAATATCTTACTCAGTATTTTAACGAGAAACAAATAGATGATTGAAAATGAAGTATTTAAGGTTATTATCTAATCAATTATGTGTTTGCATAATTTTTATCGTATATATATATGAATTAATACCCATGGACGGAAAATTCACAAAAACGTGGAAAACGGCAAAATATTGCCTAATTCGATGATATTTTGTTTAAATCACATGAAGGAAAAGGAGATGATAAACGTTAAAATATTGCTAAATTCGATGATTTTTCGTACGAAGCAAAATGCAAGAAAACTTGCTTAAAATGCAATATTATGCGAAATTCTGAGATTTGAAGGCCAAATCACATATCGTGATACTACATGAAATAGTATCGAAATATTGGTAAAAATGAATATATTTACGTAATATCAAACTACATGAAAAACGTGAAAAAAGTCACTATATAACCATATTTGAGGATTTTAACTTCAAGTCATAGAACGAGGTTTCGTATTATTTAGTTCCAAGAAAAGACATATGACAATGTTGTTTCCAATACAAATGATAAAAAACAATATGTTTTCATTAGAATTAACTATAATGTTCTTGATTTTCCGTTTATATTAACGATGGAAGATGTACACGTAAAACCGCTCTAATCCGGCTGAAACGTCGATATATGCAATAAAAAACGAACTTCTCCCCTTTTCAATATCTTACTCAGTATTTTAACGAGAAACAAATAGATGATTGAAAATGAAGTATTTAAGGTTATTATCTAATCAATTATGTGTTTGCATAATTTTTATCGTATATATATATGAATTAATACCCATGGACGGAAAATTCACAAAAACGTGGAAAACGGCAAAATATTGCCTAATTCGATGATATTTTGTTTAAATCACATGAAGGAAAAGGAGATGATAAACGTTAAAATATTGCTAAATTCGATGATTTTTCGTACGAAGCAAAATGCAAGAAAACTTGCTTAAAATGCAATATTATGCGAAATTCTGAGATTTGAAGGCCAAATCACATATCGTGATACTACATGAAATAGTATCGAAATATTGGTAAAAATGAATATATTTACGTAATATCAAACTACATGAAAAACGTGAAAAAAGTCACTATATAACCATATTTGAGGATTTTAACTTCAAGTCATAGAACGAGGTTTCGTATTATTTAGTTCCAAGAAAAGACATATGACAATGTTGTTTCCAATACAAATGATAAAAAACAATATGTTTTCATTAGAATTAACTATAATGTTCTTGATTTTCCGTTTATATTAACGATGGAAGATGTACACGTAAAACTGCTCTAATCCGGCTGAAACGTCGATATATGCAATAAAAACCGAACTTCTCGCCTTTTCAATATCTTACTCAGTATTTTAACGAGAAACAAATAGATGATTGAAAATGAAGTATTTAAGGTTATTATCTAATCAATTATGTGTTTGCATCATTTTTATCGTATATATATATGAATTAAAACCCATGGACTGAAAATTCACAAAAACGTGGAAAACGGCCAAATATTGCCTAATTCGATGATATTTTGTTTAAATCACATGAAGGAAAAGGAGATGATAAACGTCAAAATATTGCTATATTCGATGATTTTTCGTACGAAACAAAATGCAAGAAAACTTGCTTAAAATGCAATATTATGCGAAATTCTGAGATTTGAAGGCAAAATCACATATCGTGATACTACATGAAATAGTATCGAAATATTGGTAAAAATGAATATATATACGTAATATCAAACTACATGAAAAACGTGAAAAAAGTCACTATATAACCATATTTGAGGATTTTAACTTCAAATCATAGAGCGAGGTTTCGTATTATTTAGATCCAAGAAAAGACATATGACAATGTTGTTTCCAATACAAATGATAAAAAACAATGTAATTTCATTAGAATTAACTATAATGTTCTTGATTTTCCGTTTATATTAACGATGGAAGATGTACACGTAAAACCGCTCTAATCCGGCTGAAACGTCGATATATGCAAAAAAAAACGAACTTCTCCCCTTTTCAATATCTTACTCAGTATTTTAACGAGAAACAAATAGATGATTGAAAATGAAGTATTTAAGGTTATTATCTAATCAATTATGTGTTTGCATAATTTTTATCGTATATATATATGAATTAATACCCATGGACGGAAAATTCACAAAAACGTGGAAAACGGCAAAATATTGCCTGATTCGATGATATTTTGTTTAAATCACATGAAGGAAAAGGAGATGATAAACGTTAAAATATTGCTAAATTCGATGATTTTTCGTACGAAGCAAAATGCAAAAAAACTTGCTTAAAATGCAATATTATGCGAAATTCTGAGATTTGAAGGCCAAATCACATATCGTGATACTACATGAAATAGTATCGAAATATTGGTATAAATGAATATATTTACGTAATATCAAACTACATGAAAAACGTGAAAAAAGTCACTATATAACCATATTTGAGGATTTTAACTTCAAGTCATAGAACGAGGTTTCGTATTATTTAGTTCCAAGAAAAGACATATGACAATGTTGTTTCCAATACAAATGATAAAAAACAATATGTTTTCATTAGAATTAACTATAATGTTCTTGATTTTCCGTTTATATTAACGATGGAAGATGTACACGTAAAACTGCTCTAATCCGGCTGAAACGTCGATATTCTGTATGATATTCTGTTTAAATCACATAAAGGAAAAGGGGATGATTAACGTCAAAATATTGCTAAATTCGATGATGTTTAGTATGAAACAAAATGCAAGAAAACTTTCTTAAAATGCAATATTATGCGAAAATCTGAGATATGAAGTCCAAATCACATATTGTGATACTACATGAAATAGTATCGAAATATTGGTAAAAATAAATATATTTACGCAATATCAAACTACATAAAAAACGAGAAAAACGTCAATATTATTCCAAATTTGAGGATTTTAACTTCGAATCATAGAGCGAGGTTTCGTATTATTTAGATCCAAGAAAAGACATATGACAATGTTGTTTCCAATACAAATGATAAAAATCAATGTGTTTTCATTAGAATTAACTAAAATGTTCCTGATTTTCCGTTTATATTGCCGATGGAAGATGTACACGTAAAACCGCTCAATTCCGGCTGAAACGTCGATATATGCAATAAAAACCGAACTTCTCCCCTTTTCAATATCTTACTCAGTATTTCAACGAGAAACAAATAGATGATTAAAGGTGAAGTATTTAAGTTTATTATCTAATCAATTACGTGTTTGCATCATTTTTATCGTATATTTAATGAATTAATACCAATAAACTGAAAATTCACAAAAATGTGGGAAAACGGCAAAATATTGCCTAATTCGATCATATTTTGTTTAAATCACATAAAGGAAAAGGGGATGATAAACGTCAAGATATTGCTAAATTCGATGATGTTTAGTATGAAACAAAATGCAAGAAAACTTGCTGAAAATGCAATATTATGCGAAAATCTGAGATATGAAGGCCAAATCACATATCGTGATACTACATGAAATAGTATCGAAATATTGGTAAAAATGAATATATTTACGTAATATCAAACTACATGAAAAACGTGAAGAGAGTCACTATTATTCCAAATTTGGGGATTTTAACTTCGAATCATAGAGCGAGGTTTCGTATTATTTAGATCCAAGAAGAGATATATGAGAATGTTGTTTCCAATACAAATGATAAAAATCAATGTGTTTTCATTAGAATTAACTAAAATGTTCCTGATTTTCCGTTTATATTACCGACGGAAGATGTACACGTAAAACTGCTCAAATCCGGCTGAAACGTCGATATATGCAATAAAAACCGAACTTCTCCCCTTTTTAATATCTTACTCAGTATTTCAACGAGAAACAAATAGATGATTAAAGGTGAAGTATTTAAGTTTATTATCTAATCAATTACGTGTTTGCATCATTTTTATCGTATATTTAATGAATTAATACCAATAAACTGAAAATTCACAAAAACGTGGAAAAACGGCAAAATATTGCCTAATTCGATGATATTTTGTTTAAATCACATAAAGGAACAGAAATAAACGTCAAAATATTGCTAAATTCGATGATGTTTAGTACGAAACAAAATGCAAGAAAGCTTGCTTAAAATGCAATATTATGCGAAAATCTGAGATATGAAGGCCAAATTACATATCGTGATACTACATGAAATAGTATCGAAATATTGGTAAAAATGAATATATTTACGTAATATCAAACTACATAAAAAGCGTGAAAAACGTCAATATTATTCCAAATTTGAGGATTTTAACTTCGAATCATAGAGCGAGGTTTCGTATTATTTTGATCCATGAAAAGACATATGACAATGTTGTTTCCAATACAAATGATAAAAATCAATGTGTTTTCATTAGAATTAACTAAAATGTTCCTGTTTTTCCGTTTTATTACCGATGGAAGATGTACACGTAAAACCGCTCTATTCCGGCTGAAACGTCGATATATTGAATACAAACCGAACTTCTCCCCTTTTCAATATCTTACTCAGTATTTCAACGAGAAACAAATAGATGATTAAAGGTGAAGTATTTAAGTTTATTATCTAATCAATTACGTGTTTGCATCATTATTTATCGTATATTTAATGAATTAATACCAATAAACTGAAAATTCACAAAAACGTGGAAAATTGCAAAATATTGCCTATTTCGATGATATTTTGTTTAAATCACATAAAGGAAAAGGGGATGATAAACGTCAAAATATTGCTAAATTCGATGATGTTTAGTATGAAACAAAATGCAAGAAAACTTGCTGAAAATGCAATATTATGCGAAAATCTGAGATATGAAGGCCAAATCACATATCGTGATATTACATGAAATAGTATCGAAATATTGGTAAAAATGAATATATTTACGTAATATCAAACTACATGAAAACGTGAAGAGAGTCACTATTATTCCAAATTTGTGGATTTTAACTTCGAATCATAGAGCGAGGTTTCGTATTATTTAGAAACAAGAAAAGATATATGCCAATGTTGTTTCCAATAATTATACAAATTTATACAATTGTAATTATACAATAATTTATACAAATGATAAAAATCAAAGTGTTTTCATTAGAATTAACTAAAATGTTCCTGATTTTCCGTTTATATTACCGACGGAAGATGTACACGTAAAACTGCTCAAATCCGGCTGAAACGTCGATATATGCAATAAAAACCGAACTTCTCCCCTTTTTAATATCTTACCCAGTATTTCAACGAGAAACAAATAGATGATTAAAGGTGAAGTATTTAAGTTTATTATCTAATCAATTACGTGTTTGCATCATTTTTATCGTATATATAATGAATTAACGCCAATAAACTGAAAATTCACAAAAACGTGGAAAAATGGCAAAATATTGCCTAATTCGATGATATTTTGTTTAAATCACATAAAGGAACAGAAATAAACGTCAAAATATTGCTAAATTCAATGATGTTTAGTACGAAACAAAATGCAAGAGAGCTTGCTTAAAATGCAATATTATGCGAAAATCTGAGATATGAAGGCCAAGTCACATATCGTGATACTACATGAAATAGTATCGAAATATTGGAAAAAATGAAAATATTTACGTAATATCAAACTACATGAAAAACGTGAAGAGAGTCACTATTATTCCAAATTTGTGGGTTTTAACTTCGAATCATAGAGCGAGGTTTCGTATTATTTAGATCCAAGAAAAGACATATGACAATGTTGTTTCCAATACAAATGATAAAAATCAATGTGTTTTCATGAGAATTAACTAAAATGTTCCTGATTTTCCGTTTATATTACCGACGGAAGATGTACACGTAAAACCGCTCTAATCCGGCTGAAATGTCGATATATGCAATAAAACCAAACTTCTCCCCTTTACAATATCTTACTTAGTATTTCCACGAGAAACAAGTAGATGATTAAAGGTGAAGTATTTAAGTTTATTATCTAATCAATTACGTGTTTGCATCATTTATATCGTATATTTAATGAATTAATACCAATAAACTGAAAATTCACAAAAATGTGGGAAAACGGCAAAATATTGCCTAATTCGAGGATATTTTGTTTAAATCACATAAAGGGAAAGAAATAAACGTCAAAATATTGCTAAATTCGATGATGTTTAGTACGAAACAAAATGCAAGAAAGCTTGCATAAAATGCAATATTATGCGAAAATCTGAGATATGAAGGCCAAATCACATATCGTGATACTATATGAAAGAGTATCGAAATATTGGTAAAAATGAATATATTTACGTAATATCAAACTACATAAAAACCTGAAAAAAGTCAATATTATTCCAAATTTGAGGATTTTCACTTGGAATCATAGAGCGAGGTTTCGTATTATTTAGATCCAAGAAAAGACATATGACAATGTTGTTTCCAATACAAATGATAAAAATCAATGTGTTTTCATTAGAATTAACTAAAATGTTCCTGATTTTCCGTTTATATTACCGACGGAAGATGTACACGTAAAACCGCTCTAATCCGGCTGAAATGTCGATATATGCAATAAAAACTGAACTTCTCCCTTTTTCAATATCTTACTTAGTATTTCAACGAGAAACAAATAGATGATTAATGGTGAAGTATTTAAGTTTATTATCTAATAAATTACGTGTTTGCATCATTTTTATCGTATATTTAATGAATTAATACCAATAAACTGAAAATTCGCAAAAACGTGAAAAACGGCAAAATATTGCTTAATTCGATGATATTTTGTTTAAATCACATAAAGGAAAAGAAATTAACGTCAAAATATTGCTAAATTCAATGATGTTTAGTACGAAACAAAATGCAAGAAAGCTTGCTAAAAATGCAATATTATGCGAAAATCTGAGATATGAAGGCCAAATCACATATTGTGATATTACATGAAATTGTATCGAAATATTGGTAAAAATGAATATATTTACACAATATCTAACTAAATAAAAACGTGAAAAAAGTCAAAATTATTCCAAATTTGAGGATTTTAACTTCGAATCATAGAGCGAGGTTTCGTATTATTTAGATCCAAGAAAAGACATATGACAATGTTGTTTCCAATACAAATGATAAAAATCAATGTGTTTTCATTAGAATTAATTAAAATGTTCCTGATTTTCCGTTTATATTACCGACGGAAGATGTACACGTAAAACCGCTCTAATCCGGGTGAAACGTCGATATATGCAATAAAAACCGAACTTCTTTCCTTTTCAATATCTTACTCAGTATTTCACCGAGAAACAAATAGATGATTAAAGGTGAAGTATTTAAGTTTATTATCTAATCACTTACGTGTTTGCATCATTTTTATCGTATATTTAATGAATTAATACCAATAAACTGAAAATTCAAAAAAAACGAGGGATAACGGCAAAGTATTGCCTAATTCGATGATATTCTGTTTAAATCACATAAAGGAAAAGGGGATGATTAACGTCAAAATATTGCTAAATTCGATGATGTTTAGTATGAAACAAAATGCAAGAAAACTTTCTTAAAATGCAATATTATGCGAAAATCTGAGATATGAAGTCCAAATCACATATTGTGATACTACATGAAATAGTATCGAAATATTGGTAAAAATAAATATATTTACGCAATATCAAACTACATAAAAAACGAGAAAAACGTCAATATTATTCCAAATTTCAGGATTTTAACTTCGAATCATAGAGCGAGGTTTCGTATTATTTAGATCCACGAAAAGACATATGACAATGTTGTTTCCAATACAAATGATAAAAATCAATGTGTTTTCATTAGAATTAACTAAAATGTTCCTAATTTTCCGTTTATATTACCGACGGAAGATGTACACGTAAAACCGCTCAAATCCGGCTGAAACGTCGATATATGCAATAAAAACCGAACTTCTCCCCTTTTCAATATCTTAGTATTTCAACGAGAAACAAATAAATGATTAAAGATGAAGTAATTAAGTTTATTATCTAATCAATTACGTGTTTGCATCATTTTTATCGTATATTTAATGAATTAATACCAATAAACTGAAAATTCACAAAAACGTGGAAAAACGGCAAAATATTGCCTAATTCGATAATATTTTGTTTAAATCACATAAAGAAAAAGGGGATGATAAACGACAAAATATTGCTAAATTCGAAGATGTTTAGTATGAAACAAAATGCAAGAAAACTTGCCTGAAATGCAATATTATGCGAAAATCGTAGATATGAAGGACAAATCACATTCCGTGATACTACATGAAATAGTATCGAAATATTGGTAAAAATGAATATATTTTCGTAATATCAAACTACAAGAAAAACGTGAAGAGAGTCACTATTATTCCAAATTTGTGGATTTTAACTTCGAATCATAGAGCGAGGTTTCGTATTATTTAGATCCAAGAAAAGACATATGACATTGTTGTTTCCAATACAAATGATAAAAATCAACGTGTTTTCATTAGAATTAACTAAAATGTTCCTGATTTTCCGTTTATATTACAGACGGAAGATGTACACGTAAAACCGCTCTAATCCGGCTGAAATGTCGATATATGCAATAAAAACCGAACTTCTCCCTTTTTCAATATCTTACTTAGTATTTCAACGAGAAACAAATAGATGATTAATGGTGAAGTATTTAAGTTTATTATCTAATCAATTACGTGTTTGCATCATTTTTATCGTATATTTAATGAATTAATACCAATAAACTGAAAATTCGCAAAAACGTGAAAAACGGCAAAATATTGCTTAATTCGATGATATTTTGTTTAAATCACATAAAGGAAAAGAAATTAACGTCAAAATATTGCTAAATTAGATGATGTTTAGTACGAAACAAAATGCAAGAAAGCTTGCTTAAAATGCAATATTATGCGAAAATCTGAGATATGAAGGCCAAATCACATATCGTGATACTATATGAAATAGTATCGAAATATTGGTAAAAATGAATATATTTACGTAATATCAAACTACATAAAAACATGAAAAAAGTCAATATTATTCCAAATTTGAGGATTTTCACTTGGAATCATAGAGCGAGGTTTCGTATTATTTAGATCCAAGAAAAGACATATGACAATGTTGTTTCCAATACAAATGATAAAAATCAATGTGTTTTCATTAGAATTAACTAAAATGTTCTTGATTTTCCGTTTATATTACCGACGGAAGATGTTCACGTAAAACCGCTCTAATCCGGCTGAAACGTCGATATATGCAATAAAAACCGAACTTCTCCCCTTTTCAATATCTTACTCAGTATTTCAACGAGAAACAAATAGATGATTATAGGTGAAGAAATTTAGGTTTATTATCTAATCAATTACGTGTTTTCATAATTTTTATCGTATATTTAATGAATTATTACCAAAAAACTGAAAATTCACAAAAACGTGGAAAAACGACAAAATATTGCCTAATTCGATGATATTTTGTTTAAATGACATAAAGGAAAAGAAATAAACGTCAAAATATTGCTAAATTCGATGATGTTTAGTACGAAACAAAATGCAAGAGAGTTTGCTTAAAATGCAATATTATGCGAAAATCTTAGATATGAAGGCCAAGGCACATATCGTGATACTACATGAAATAGTATCGAAATATTGGAAAAAATGAAAATATTTACGTAATATCAAACTACATGAAAAACGTGAAGAGAGTCACTATTATTCCAAATTTGTGGGTTTTAACTTCGAATCATAGAGCGAGGTTTCGTATTATTTAGATCCAAGAAAAGACATATGACAATGTTGTTTCTAATACAAATGATAAAAATCAATGTGTTTTCATTAGAATTAACTAAAATTTTCCTGATTTTCCGTTTATATTACCGACGGAAGATGTACACGTAAAACCGCTCTAATCCGTCTGAAATGTCGATATATGCAATAAAACCAAACTTCTCCCCTTTACAATATCTTACTTAGTATTTCCACGAGAAACAAGTAGATGATTAAAGGTGAAGTATTTAAGTTTATTATCTAATCAATTACGTGTTTGCATCATTTATATCGTATATTTAATGAATTAATACCAATAAACTGAAAATTCACAAAAATGTGGGAAAACGGCAAAATTTTGCCTAATTCGATGATATTTTGTTTAAATCACATAAAGGAAAAGAAATAAACGTCAAAATATTGCTAAATTCGATGATGTTTAGTACGAAACAAAATGCAAGAAAGCTTGCTTAAAATGCAATATTATGCGAAAATCTGAGATATGAAGGCCAAATCACATATCGTGATACTATATGAAATATTATCGAAATATTGGTAAAAATGAATATATTTACGTAATATCAAACTACATAAAAACATGAAAAAAGTCATATTATTCCAAATTTGAGGATTTTCACTTGGAATAATAGAGCGAGGTTTCGTATTATTTAGATCCAAGAAAAGACATATGACAATGTTGTTTCCAATACAAATGATAAAAATCAATGTGTTTTCATTAGAATTAACTAAAATGTTCTTGATTTTCCGTTTATATTACCGACGGAAGATGTACACGTAAAACCGCTCTAATCCGGCTGAAACGTCGATATATGCAATAAAAACCGAACTTCTCCCCTTTTCAATATCTTACTCAGTATTTCAACGAGAAACAAATAGATGATTATAGGTGAAGAAATTTAGGTTTATTATCTAATCAATTACGTGTTTTCATAATTTTTATCGTATATTTAATGAATTATTACCAATAAACTGAAAATTCACAAAAACGTGGAAAAACGACAAAATATTGCCTAATTCGATGATATTTTGTTTAAATCACATAAAGGAAAAGAAATAAACGTCAAAATATTGCTAAATTCGATGATGTTTAGTACGAAACAAAATGCAAGAGAGCTTGCTTAAAATGCAATATTATGCGAAAATCTTAGATATGAAGGCCAAGTCACATATCGTGATACTACATGAAATAGTATCGAAATATTGGAAAAAATGAAAATATTTACGTAATATCAAACTACATGAAAAACGTGAAGAGAGTCACTATTATTCCAAATTTGTGGGTTTTAACTTCGAATCATAGAGCGAGGTTTCGTATTATTTAGATCCAAGAAAAGACATATGACAATGTTGTTTCTAATACAAATGATAAAAATCAATGTGTTTTCATTAGAATTAACTAAAATTTTCCTGATTTTCCGTTTATATTACCGACGGAAGATGTACACGTAAAACCGCTCTAATCCGTCTGAAATGTCGATATATGCAATAAAACCAAACTTCTCCCCTTTACAATATCTTACTTAGTATTTCCACGAGAAACAAGTAGATGATTAAAGGTGAAGTATTTAAGTTTATTATCTAATCAATTACGTGTTTGCATCATTTTTATCGTATATTTAATGAATTAATACCAATAAACTGAAAATTCACAAAAATGTGGGAAAACGGCAAAATATTGCCTAATTCGATGATATTTTGTTTAAATCACATAAAGGAAAAGAAATAAACGTCAAAATATTGCTAAATTCGATGATGTTTAGTACGAAACAAAATGCAAGAAAGCTTGCTTAAAATGCAATATTATGCGAAAATCTGAGATATGAAGGCCAAATCACATAACGTGATACTATATGATCGAAATATTGGTAAAAATGAATATATTTACGTAATATCAAACTACATAAAAACGTGAAAAAAGTCAATATTATTCCAAATTTGAGGATTTTATCTTCGAATGATAGAGCGAGGTTTCGTATTATTTAGATCCAAGAAAAGACAAATGACAATGTTGTTTCCAATACAAATGATAAAAATCAATGTGTTTTCATTAGAATTAACTAAAATGTTCCTGATTTTCCGTTTATATTACCGAGGGAAGATGTACACGTAAAACCGCTCTATTCCGGCTGAAACGTCGATATATGCAATAAAAACCGAACTTCTCCCCTTTTCAATATCCTACTCAGTATTTCAACGAGAAACAAATAGATGATTATAGGTGAAGTATTTAAGTTTATTATCTAATCAATTACGTGTTTGCATCATTTTTATCGTATATTTAATGAATTAATACCAATAAACTGAAAATTCACAAAAACGTGGAAAAACGGCAAAATATTGCCTAATTCGATGATATTTCGTTTAAATCACATAAAGGAAAAGGGGGATGATAAACGTCAAAACATTGCTAAATTCGATGATGTTTAGTATGAAACAAAATGCAAGAAAACTTGCTGAAAATGCAATATTATGCGAAAATCTGAGATATGAAGGCCAAATCACATATCGTGATACTACATGAAATAGTATCGAAATATTGGTAAAAATGAATATATTTACGTAATATCAAACTACATGAAAAACGTGAAGAGAGTCACTATTTTTCCAAATTTGTGGATTTTAACTTCGAATCATAGAGCGAGGTTTCGTATTATTTAGATCCAAGAAAAGACATATGACAATGTTGTTTCCAATACAAATGATAAAAATCAATGTGTTTTCATTAGAATTAACTAAAATGTTCCTGATTTTCCGTTTATATTACCGACGGAAGATGTACACGTAAAACCGCTCTAATCCGGCTGAAATGTCGATATATGCAATAAAAACTGAACTTCTCCCTTTTTCAATATCTTAGTATTTCAACGAGAAACAAATAGATGATTAAAGGTGAAGTATTTAAGTTTATTATCTAATCAATTACGTATTTGCATCATTTTTATCGTATATTTAATGAATTAATACCAATAAACAGAAAATTCGCAAAAACGTGAAAAACGGCAAAATATTGCTTAATTCGATGATATTTTGTTTAAATCACATAAAGGAAAAGAAATTAACGTCAAAATATTGCTAAATTCGATGATGTTTAGTACGAAACAAAATGCAAGAAAGCTTGCTAAAAATGCAATATTATGCGAAAATCTGAGATATGAAGGCCAAATCACATATTGTGATATTACATGAAATTGTATCGAAATATTGGTAAAAATGAATATATTTACGTAAAATCAAACTACATAAAAACGTGAAAAAAGTCAATATTATTCCAAATTTGAGGATTTTCACTTGGAATCATTGAGCGAGGTTTCGTATTATTTAGATCCAAGAAAAGACATATGACAATGTTGTTTCCAATACAAATGATAAAAATCAATGTGTTTTCATTAGAATTAACTAAAATGTTCTTGATTTTCCGTTTATATTACCGACGGAAGATGTACACGTAAAACCGCTCTAATCCGGCTGAAACGTCGATATATGCAATAAAAACCGAACTTCTCCCCTTTTCAATATCTTACTCAGTATTTCAACGAGAAACAAATAGATGATTATAGATGAAGTATTTAGGTTTATTATCTAATCAATTACGTGTTTTCATAATTTTTATCGTATATTTAATGAATTATTACCAATAAACTGAAAATTCACAAAAACGTGGAAAAACGATAAAATATTGCCTAATTCGATGATATTTTGTTTAAATCACATGAAGGAAAAAAAATAAACGTCAAAATATTGTTAAATTCGATGATGTTTAGTACGAAACAAAATGCAAGAGAGCTTGCTTAAAAAGCAATATTATGCGAAAATCTGAGATATGAAGGCCAAGTCACATATCGTGATTCTACATGAAATAGTATCGAAATATTGGAAAAAATGAATATATTTACGTAATATCAAACTACATGAAAAACGTGAAGAGATTCACTATTATTCCAAATTTGTGGGTTTTAACTTCGAATCATAGAGCGAGGTTTCGTATTATTTAGATCCAAGAAAAGACATATGACAATGTTGTTTCCAATACAAATGATAAAAATCAATGTGTTTTCATTAGAATTAACTAAAATGTTCCTGATTTTCCGTTTATATTACCGACGGAAGATGTACACGTAAAACCGCTCTAATCCGGCTGAAATGTCGATATATGCAATAAAAACCGAACTTCTCCCCTTTTCAATATCTTACTTAGTATTTCCACGAGAATCAAGTAGGTGATTAAAGGTGAAATATTTAAGTTTATTATCTAATCAATTACGTGTTTGCATCATTTTTATCGTATATTTAATGAATTAATACCAATAAACTGAAAATTCACAAAAATGTGGAAAAACGGCAAAATATTGCCTAATTCGATGATATTTTGTTTAAATCACATAAAGGAAAAGAAATAAACGTCAAAATATTGCTAAATTCGATGATGTTTAGTGCGAAACAAAATGCAAGAAAGCTTGCTAAAAATGCAATTTTATGCGAAAATCTGAGATATGAAGGCCAAATCACATATCGTGATACTATATGAAATAGTATCGAAATATTGGTAAAAATGAATATGTTTACGTAATATCAAACTACATAAAAACGTGAAAAAAGTCAATATTATTCCAAATTTGAGAATTTTCACTTCGAATGATAGAGCGAGGTTTCGTATTATTTAGATCCAAGAAAAGACAAATGACAATGTTGTTTCCAATACAAATGATAAAAATCAATGTGTTTTCATTAGAATTAACTAAAATGTTCCTGATTTTCCGTTTATATTACCGACGGAAGATGTACACGTAAAACCGCTCTTATCCGGCTCAAACGTCGATATATGCAATAAAAACCGAACTTCTCCCCTTTTCAATATCTTACTTAGTATTTCAACTTTAAACAAATAGATGATTAAAGGTGAAGTATTTAAGTTTATTATCTAATCAATTACGTGTTGGCATCATTTTTATCGTATATTTAATGAATTAATACCAATAAACTGAAAATTCACAAAAATGTAGAAAAACGGCAAAATATTGCCTAATTCGATGATATTTTGTTTAAATCACATAAAAGAAAAGAAATAAACGTCAAAATATTGCTAAATTCGATGATGTTTAGTACGAAACAAAATGCAAGAAAGCTTGCTTAAAATGCAATATTATGCGAAAATCTGAGATATGAAGGCCAAATCAAATATCGTGATACTACATGAAATAGTATCGAAATATTGGTAAAAATGAATATATTTACGTAATATCAAACTACATAAAAACATGAAAAAAATCAATATTAATCCAAATTTGAGGATTTTCACTTGGAATCATAGAGCGAGGTTTCGTATTATTTAGATCCAAGAAAAGACAAATGACAATGTTGTTTCCAATACAAATGATAAAAATCAATGTGTTTTCATTAGAATTAACTAAAATGTTCCTGATTTTCCGTTTATATTACCGACGGAAGATGTACACGTAAAACCGCTCTATTCTGGCTGAAACGTCGATATATGCAATAAAAACCGAACTTCTCCCCTTTTCAATATCTTACTCAGTATTTCAACGAGAAACAAATAGATGATTATAGGTGAAGTATTTAAGTTTATTATCTAATCAATTACGTGTTTGCATCATTTTTATCGTATATTTAATGAATTAATACCAATAAACTGAAAATTCACAAAAACGTGGAAAAACGGCCAAATATTGCCTAATTCGATGATATTTCGTTTAAATCACATAAAGGAAAAGGGGATGATAAACGTCAAAACATTGCTAAATTCGATGACGTTTAGTATGAAACAAAATGCAAGAAAACTTGCTGTAAATGCAATATTTTGCGAAAATCTGAGATATGAAGGCCAAATCAAATATCGTGATACTACATGAAATAGTATCGAAATATTGGCAAAAATGAATATATTTACGTAATATCAAACTACATGAAAAACGTGAAGAGAGTCACTCTTATTCCAAATTTGTGGATTTTAACTTCGAATCATAGAGCGAGGTTTCGTATTATTTAGATCCAAGAAAAGACATATGACAATGTTGTTTCCAATACAACACAAAATCTTTCATTTTTCATTTTCCAATACAAATGAAAAAAAATCAATGTGTTTTCATTAGAATTAACTAAAATGTTCCTGATTTTCCGTTTATATTACCGATGAAAGATGTACACGTAAAACCGCTCTAATCTGGCTGAAACGTCGATATATGCAATAAAAACCGAACTTCTCCCATTTTTAATATCTTACTCAGTATTTCAACGAGAAACAAATAGATGATTAAAGGTGAAGTATTTAAGTTTATTATCTAATCAATTACGTGTTTGCATTATTTTTATCGTATATTTAATGAATTAATACCAATAAACTGAAAATTCAAAAAACGTGAAAAAACGGCCAAATATTCCCTAATTCGATGATATTTTGTTTAAATCACATATAGGAAAAGGGGATGATAAATGTCAAAATATTGCTAAATTCGATGATGTTTAGTATGACAAAATGCAAGAAAGCTTGCTTAAAATGCAATATTATGCGAAAATCTGAGATATAATGGCCGAATCACATGTCGTGATACTACATGAAATAGTATCGAAATATTGGTAAAAATGAATATATTTACGTAATATCAAACTACGTAAAAAACGTGAAAAAAGTCAGTATTATTCCAAATTTGAGGATTTTAACTTCGAATCATAAAGCGAGGTTTCGTATTATTTAGATCCAAGAAAAGACAAATGACAATGTTGTTTCCAATACAAATGATAAAAATCAATGTGTTTTCATTAGAATTAACTAAAATGTTCCTGATTTTCCGTTTATATTACCGATGGAAGATGTACACGTAAAACCGCTCTATTCCGGCTGAAACGTCGATATATGCAATAAAAACCGAACTTCTCCCCTTTTCAATATCTTACTCAGCATTTCAACGAGAAACAAATAGATGATTAAAGGTGAAGTATTTAAGTTTATTATCTAATCAATTACGTGTTTGCATCATTTTTATCGTATATTTAATGAATTAATACCAATAAACTTAAAATTCAAAAAAACGTGGAAAAACGGCAAAATATTGCCTAATTCGATGATATTTTGTTTAAATCACATGAAGGAAAAGGGGATGATAAACGTCAAAATATTGCTAAATTCGATGATGTTTAGTACGAAACAAAATGCAAGAAAGCTTGCTTAAAATGCAATATTATGCGAAAATCTGAGATATGAAGGCCAAATCAAATATCGTGATACTACATGAAATAGTATCGAAATATTGGTAAAAATGAATATATTTACGTAATATCAAACTACATAAAAACATGAAAAAAGTCAATATTATTCCAAATTTGAGGATTTTCACTTGGAATCATAGAGCGAGGTTTCGTATTATTTAGATCCAAGAAAAGACAAATGACAATGTTGTTTCCAATACAAATGATAAAAATCAATGTGTTTTCATTAGAATTAACTAAAATGTTCCTGATTTTCCGTTTATATTACCGACGGAAGATGTACACGTAAAACCGCTCTATTCTGGCTGAAACGTCGATATATGCAATAAAAACCGAACTTCTCCCCTTTTCAATATCTTACTCAGTATTTCAACGAGAAACAAATAGATGATTATAGGTGAAGTATTTAAGTTTATTATCTAATCAATTACGTGTTTGCATCATTTTTATCGTATATTTAATGAATTAATACCAATAAACTGAAAATTCACAAAAACGTGGAAAAACGGCAAAATATTGCCTAATTCGATGATATTTCGTTTAAATCACATAAAGGAAAAGGGGATGATAAACGTCAAAACATTGCTAAATTCGATGACGTTTAGTATGAAACAAAATGCAAGAAAACTTGCTGTAAATGCAATATTTTGCGAAAATCTGAGATATGAAGGCCAAATCAAATATCGTGATACTACATGAAATAGTATCGAAATATTGGCAAAAATGAATATATTTACGTAATATCAAACTACATGAAAAACGTGAAGAGAGTCACTCTTATTCCAAATTTGTGGATTTTAACTTCGAATCATAGAGCGAGGTTTCGTATTATTTAGATCCAAGAAAAGACATATGACAATGTTGTTTCCAATACAACACAAAATCTTTCATTTTTCATTTTCCAATACAAATGAAAAAAAATCAATGTGTTTTCATTAGAATTAACTAAAATGTTCCTGATTTTCCGTTTATATTACCGATGGAAGATGTACACGTAAAACCGCTCTATTCCGGCTGAAACGTCGATATATGCAATAAAAACCGAACTTCTCCCCTTTTCAATATCTTACTCAGCATTTCAACGAGAAACAAATAGATGATTAAAGGTGAAGTATTTAAGTTTATTATCTAATCAATTACGTGTTTGCATCATTTTTATCGTATATTTAATGAATTAATACCAATAAACTTAAAATTCAAAAAAACGTGGAAAAACGGCAAAATATTGCCTAATTCGATGATATTTTGTTTAAATCACATGAAGGAAAAGGGGATGATAAACGTCAAAATATTGCTAAATTCGATGATGTTTAGTACGAAACAAAATGCAAGAAAGCTTGCTTAAAATGCAATATTATGCGAAAATCAGAGATATGAAGGCCAAATCACATATCGAGATACTACATGAAAAAGTATCGAAATATTGGTAAAAATGAATATATTTACGTAATATCAAAATACATAAAAAACGTAAAAAAAGTCAATATTTTTCCAAATTTGAGGATTTTAACCTCGAATCATAGAGCGAGGTTTTGTATTATTTAGATCCAAGAAAAGACATATGACAACGTTGTTTCCAATACAAATGAGAAAAATCAATGTGTTTTCATTAGAATTAACTAAAATGTTCCTGATTTTCCGTTTATATTTCCGATGGAAGATGTACACGTAAAACCGCTCAATTCCAGCTGAAACGTCGATATATGCAATAAAAACCGAACTTCTCCCCTTTTCAATATCTTACTCAGTATTTCAACGAGAAACAAATAGATGATTAAAGGTGAAGTATTTAAGTTTATTATCTAATCAATTACGTGTTTGCATCATTTTTATCGTATATTTAATGAATTAATACCAATAAACTGAAAATTCACAAAAAACATGGAAAAACAGCAAAATATTGCCTAATTCGATGATATTTTGTTTAAATCACATAAAAGAAAAGGGGATGATAAACGTCAAAATATTGCTAAATTCGATGATGTTTAGTACGAAACAAAATGCAAGAAAGCTTGCTTAAAATGCAATATTATGCGAAAATCTGAGATATGAAGGCCAAATCACATATCGTGATACTACATGAAATAGTATCGAAATATTGGTAAAAATGAATATATTTACGTAATATCAAACTACATTAAAAACTTAAAAAAAGTCAATATTATTCCAAATTTGAGGACTTTAACCTCGAATCATAGAGCGAGGTTTTGTATTATTTAGATCCAAGAAAAGACATATGACAACGTTGTTTCCAATACAAATGAGAAAAATCAATGTGTTTTCATTAGAATTAACTAAAATGTTCCTGATTTTTCGTTTATATTACCGATGGAAGATGTGCACGTAAAACCGCTATATTCCGGCTGAAACGTCGATATATGCAATAAAAACCGAACTTCTCCCCTTTTGAATATCTAACTCAGTATTTCAACGAGAAACAAATAGATGATTAAAGGTGAAGTATTTAAGTTTATTATCTAATCAATTACGTGTTTGCATCATTTTTATCGTATATTTAATGAATTAATACCAATAAACTGAAAATTCACAAAAAACATGGAAAAACGGCAAAATATTGCCTAATTCGATGATATTTTGTTTAAATCACATAAAGGAAAAGGGGATGATAAACGTCAAAATATTGATCTTTTCGATGATGTTTAGTACGAAACAAAATGCAAGAAAGCTTGCTTAAAATGCAATATTATGCGAAAATCTGAGATATGAAGGCCAAATCACATATCGTGATACTACATGAAATAGTATCGAAATATTGGTAAAAATGAATATATTTACGTAATATCAAACTACATGAAAAACGTGAAGAGAGTCACTATTTTTCCAAATTTGTGGGTTTTAACTTCAAATCATAGAGCGAGGTTTCGTATTATTTAGATCCAAGAAAAGACATATGACAATGTTGTTTCCAATACAAATGATAAAAATCAATGTGTTTTCATTAGAATTAACTAAAATGTTCCTGATTTTCCGTTTATATTACCGACGGAAGATGTACACGTAAAACCGCTCTAATCCGGCTGAAATGTCGATATATGCAATAAAAACTGAACTTCTCCCTTTTTCAATATCTTAGTATTTCAACGAGAAACAAATAGATGATTAAAGGTGAAGTATTTAAGTTTATTATCTAATCAATTACGTGTTTGCATCATTTTTATCGTATATTTAATGAATTAATACCAATAAACAGAAAATTCACAAAAACGTGAAAAACGGCAAAATATTGCTTAATTCGATGATATTTTGTTTAAATCACATAAAGGAAAAGAAATTAACGTCAAAATATTGCTAAATTCGATGATGTTTAGTACGAAACAAAATGCAAGAAAGCTTGCTTAAAATGCAATATTATGCGAAAATCTGAGATATGAAGGCCAAGTCACATATCGTGATTCTACATGAAATAGTATCGAAATATTGGAAAAAATGAATATATTTACGTAATATCAAACTACATGAAAAACGTGAAGAGAGTCACTATTATTCCAAATTTGTGGGTTTTAACTTCGAACCATAGAGCGAGGTTTCGTATTATTTAGATCCAAGAAAAGACATATGACAATGTTGTTTCCAATACAAATGATAAAAATCAATGTGTTTTCATTAGAATTAACTAAAATTTTCCTGATTTTCCGTTTATATTACCGACGGAAGATGTACACGTAAAACCGCTCTAATCCGGCTGAAATGTCGATATATGCAATAAAAACCGAACTTCTCCCCTTTTCAATATCTTACTCAGTATTTCAACGAGAAACAAATAGATGATTATAGGTGAAGTATTTAGGTTTATTATCTAATCAATTACGTGTTTTCATAATTTTTATCGTATATTTAATGAATTATTACCAATAAACTGAAAATTCACAAAAAGGTGGAAAAACGATAAAATATTGCCTAATTCGATGATATTTTGTTTAAATCACATAAAGGAAAAGAAATAAACGTCAAAATATTGCTAAATTCGATGATGTTTAGTACGAAACAAAATGCAAGAGAGCTTGCTTAAAATGCAATATTATGCGAAAATCTGAGATATGAAGGCCAAGTCACATATCGTGATTCTACATGAAATAGTATCGAAATATTGGAAAAAATGAATATATTTACGTAATATCAAACTACATGAAAAACGTGAAGAGAGTCACTATTATTCCAAATTTGTGGGTTTTAACTTCGAATCATAGAGCGAGGTTTCGTATTATTTAGATCCAAGAAAAGACATATGACAATGTTGTTTCCAATACAAATGATAAAAATCAATGTGTTTTCATTAGAATTAACTAAAATTTTCCTGATTTTCCGTTTATATTACCGACGGAAGATGTACACGTAAAACCGCTCTAATCCGGCTGAAATGTCGATATATGCAATAAAAACCGAACTTCTCCCCTTTTCAATATCTTACTTAGTATTTCCACGAGAATCAAGTAGATGATTAAAGGTGAAATATTTAAGTTTATTATCTAATCAATTACGTGTTTGCATCATTTTTATCGTATATTTAATGAATTAATACCAATAAACTGAAAATTCACAAAAATGTGGAAAAACGGCAAAATATTGCCTAATTCGATGATATTTTGTTTAAATCACATAAAGGAAAAGAAATAAACGTCAAAATATTGCTAAATTCGATGATGTTTAGTGCGAAACAAAATGCAAGAAAGCTTGCTAAAAATGCAATATTATGCGAAAATCTGAGATATGAAGGCCAAATCACATATCGTGATACTATATGAAATAGTATCGAAATATTGGTAAAAATGAATATGTTTACGTAATATCAAACTACATAAAAACGTGAAAAAAGTCAATATTATTCCAAATTTGAGAATTTTCACTTCGAATGATAGAGCGAGGTTTCGTATTATTTAGATCCAAGAAAAGACAAACGACAATGTTGTTTCCATTACAAATTATAAAAATCAATGTGTTTTCATTAGAATTAACTAAAATGTTCCTGATTTTCCGTTTAAATTACCAACAGAAGATGTACACGTAAAACCGCTCTATTCCGGCTGAAACGTCGATATATGCAATAAAAACCGAACTTCTCACCTTTTCAATATCTTACTCAGCATTTCAACGAGAAACAAATAGATGATTAAAGGTGAAGTATTTAAGTTTATTATCTAATCAATTACGTGTTTGCATCATTTTTATCGTATATTTAATGAATTAATACCAATAAACTTAAAATTCAAAAAAAGTGGAAAAACGGCAAAATATTGCCTAATTCGATGATATTTCGTTTAAATCACATAAAGGAAAAGGGGATGATAAACGTCAAAACATTGCTAAATTCGATGATGTTTAGTATGAAACAAAATGAAAGAAAACTTGCTGAAAATGCAATATTATGCGAAAATCTGAGATATGAAGGCCAAATCACATATCGTGATACTACATGAAATAGTATCGAAATATTGGTAAAAATGAATATATTTACGTAATATCAAACTACATGAAAAACGTGAAGAGAGTCACTATTATTCCAAATTTGTGGATTTTAACTTCGCATAATAGAGCGAGGTTTCGTATTATTTAGATCCAAGAAAAGACATATGACAATGTTGTTTCTAATACAAATGATAAAAATCAATGTATTTTCATTAGAATTAACTAAAATGTTCCTGATTTTCCGTTTATATTACCGACGGAAGATGTACACGTAAAACCGCTCTTATCCGGCTCAAACGTCGATATATGCAATAAAAACCGAACTTCTCCCCTTTTCAATATCTTACTTAGTATTTCAACGAGAAACAAATAGATGATTAAAGGTGAAGTATTTAAGTTTATTATCTAATCAATTACGTGTTGGCATCATTTTTATCGTATATTTAATGAATTATTACCAATAAACTGAAAATTCACAAAAATGTGGAAAAACGGCAAAATATTGCCTAATTCGATGATATTTTGTTTAAATCACATAAAGGAAAAGAAATAAACGTCAAAATATTGCTAAATTCGATGATGTTTAGTGCGAAACAAAATGCAAGAAAGCTTGCTAAAAATGCAATATTATGCGAAAATCTGAGATATGAAGGCCAAATCACATATCGTGATACTATATGAAATAGTATCGAAATATTGGTAAAAATGAATATGTTTACGTAATATCAAACTACATAAAAACGTGAAAAAAGTCAATATTATTCCAAATTTGAGAATTTTCACTTCGAATGATAGAGCGAGGTTTCGTATTATTTAGATCCAAGAAAAGACAAATGACAATGTTGTTTCCAATACAAATGATAAAAATCAATGTGTTTTCATTAGAATTAACTAAAATGTTCCTGATTTTCCGTTTATATTACCAACGGAAGATGTACACGTAAAACCGCTCTATTCCGGCTGAAACGTCGATATATGCAATAAAAACCGAACTTCTCCCCTTTTCAATATCTTACTCAGCATTTCAACGAGAAACAAATAGATGATTAAAGGTGAAGTATTTAAGTTTATTATCTAATCAATTTCGTGTTTGCATCATTTTTATCGTATATTTAATGAATTAATACCAATAAACTTAAAATTAAAAAAAACGTGGAAAAATGGCAAAATATTGCCTAATTCGATGATATTTCGTTTAAATCACATAAAGGAAAAGGGGATGATAAACGTCAAAACATTGCTAAATTCGATGATGTTTAGTATGAAACAAAATGCAAGAAAACTTGCTGAAAATGCAATATTATGCGAAAATCTGAGATATGAAGGCCAAATCACATATCGTGATACTACATGAAATAGTATCGAAATATTGGTAAAAATGAATATATTTACGTAATATCAAACTACATGAAAAACGTGAAGAGAGTCACTATTTTTCCAAATTTGTGGATTTTAACTTCAAATCATAGAGCGAGGTTTCGTATTATTTAGATCCAAGAAAAGACATATGACAATGTTGTTTCCAATACAAATGATAAAAATCAATGTGTTTTCATTAGAATTAACTAAAATGTTCCTGATTTTCCGTTTATATTACCGACGGAAGATGTACACGTAAAACCGCTCTAATCCGGCTGAAATGTCGATATATGCAATAAAAACCGAACTTCTCCCCTTTTCAATATCTTACTCAGTATTTCAACGAGAAACAAATAGATGATTATAGGTGAAGTATTTAGGTTTATTATCTAATCAATTACGTGTTTTCATAATTTTTATCGTATATTTAATGAATTATTACCAATAAACTGAAAATTCACAAAAAGGTGGAAAAACGATAAAATATTGCCTAATTCGATGATATTTTGTTTAAATCACATAAAGGAAAAGAAATAAACGTCAAAATATTGCTAAATTCGATGATGTTTAGTACGAAACAAAATGCAAGAGAGCTTGCTTAAAATGCAATATTATGCGAAAATCTGAGATATGAAGGCCAAGTCACATATCGTGATTCTACATGAAATAGTATCGAAATATTGGAAAAAATGAATATATTTACGTAATATCAAACTACATGAAAAACGTGAAGAGAGTCACTATTATTCCAAATTTGTGGATTTTAACTTCGCATAATAGAGCGAGGTTTCGTATTATTTAGATCCAAGAAAAGACATATGACAATGTTGTTTCTAATACAAATGATAAAAATCAATGTATTTTCATTAGAATTAACTAAAATGTTCCTGATTTTCCGTTTATATTACCGACGGAAGATGTACACGTAAAACCGCTCTTATCCGGCTCAAACGTCGATATATGCAATAAAAACCGAACTTCTCCCCTTTTCAATATCTTACTTAGTATTTCAACGAGAAACAAATAGATGATTAAAGGTGAAGTATTTAAGTTTATTATCTAATCAATTACGTGTTGGCATCATTTTTATCGTATATTTAATGAATTAATACCAATAAACTGAAAATTCACAAAAATGTGGAAAAACGGCAAAATATTGCCTAATTCGATGATATTTTGTTTAAATCACATAAAGGAAAAGAAATAAACGTCAAAATATTGCTAAATTCGATGATGTTTAGTGCGAAACAAAATGCAAGAAAGCTTGCTAAAAATGCAATATTATGCGAAAATCTGAGATATGAAGGCCAAATCACATATCGTGATACTATATGAAATAGTATCGAAATATTGGTAAAAATGAATATATTTACGTAATATCAAACTACATAAAAACGTGAAAAAAGTCAATATTATTCCAAATTTGAGAATTTTCACTTCGAATGATAGAGCGAGGTTTCGTATTATTTAGATCCAAGAAAAGACAAATGACAATGTTGTTTCCAATACAAATGATAAAAATCAATGTGTTTTCATTAGAATTAACTAAAATGTTCCTGATTTTCCGTTTATATTACCAACGGAAGATGTACACGTAAAACCGCTCTATTCCGGCTGAAACGTCGATATATGCAATAAAAACCGAACTTCTCCCCTTTTCAATATCTTACTCAGCATTTCAACGAGAAACAAATAGATGATTAAAGGTGAAGTATTTAAGTTTATTATCTAATCAATTTCGTGTTTGCATCATTTTTATCGTATATTTAATGAATTAATACCAATAAACTTAAAATTAAAAAAAACGTGGAAAAATGGCAAAATATTGCCTAATTCGATGATATTTCGTTTAAATCACATAAAGGAAAAGGGGATGATAAACGTCAAAACATTGCTAAATTCGATGATGTTTAGTATGAAACAAAATGCAAGAAAACTTGCTGAAAATGCAATATTATGCGAAAATCTGAGATATGAAGGCCAAATCACATATCGTGATACTACATGAAATAGTATCGAAATATTGGTAAAAATGAATATATTTACGTAATATCAAACTACATGAAAAACGTGAAGAGAGTCACTATTTTTCCAAATTTGTGGATTTTAACTTCAAATCATAGAGCGAGGTTTCGTATTATTTAGATCCAAGAAAAGACATATGACAATGTTGTTTCCAATACAAATGATAAAAATCAATGTGTTTTCATTAGAATTAACTAAAATGTTCCTGATTTTCCGTTTATATTACCGACGGAAGATGTACACGTAAAACCGCTCTAATCCGGCTGAAATGTCGATATATGCAATAAAAACTGAACTTCTCCCTTTTTCAATATCTTAGTATTTCAACGAGAAACAAATAGATGATTAAAGGTGAAGTATTTAAGTTTATTATCTAATCAATTACGTGTTTGCATCATTTTTATCGTATATTTAATGAATTAATACCAATAAACAGAAAATTCACAAAAACGTGAAAAACGGCAAAATATTGCTTAATTCGATGATATTTTGTTTAAATCACATAAAGGAAAAGAAATTAACGTCAAAATATTGCTAAATTCGATGATGTTTAGTACGAAACAAAATGCAAGAAAGCTTGCTAAAAATGCAATATTATGCGAAAATCTGAGATATGAAGGCCAAATCACATATTGTGATATTACATGAAATTGTATCGAAATATTGGTAAAAATGAATATATTTACGTAAAATCAAACTACATAAAAACGTGAAAAAAGTCAATATTATTTCAAATTTGAGGATTTTAACTTTGAATCATAGAGCGAGGATTCGTATTATTTAGATCCAAGAAAAGACATATGACAATGTTGTTTCCAATACAAATGATAAAAATCAATGTGTTTTCATTAGAATTAACTAAAATGTTCTTGATTTTCCGTTTATTTTACCGATGGAAGATGTACACGTAAAACCGCTCTAATCCGGCTGAAACGTCGATATATGCAATAAAAACCGAACTTCTCCCCTTTTCAATATCTTACTCAGTATTTCAACGAGAAACAAATAGATGATTATAGGTGAAGTATTTAGGTTAATTATCTAATCAATTACGTGTTTTCATAATTTTTATCATATATTTAATGAATTATTACCAATAAACTGAAAATTCACAAAAACGTGGAAAAACGATAAAATATTGCCTAATTCGATGATATTTTGTTTAAATCACATAAAGGAAAAGAAATAAACGTCAAAATATTGCTAAATTCGATGATGTTTAGTACGAAACAAAATGCAAGAGAGCTTGCTTAAAATGCAATATTATGCGAAAATCTGAGATATGAAGGCCAAGTCACATATCGTGATTCTACATGAAATAGTATCGAAATATTGGAAAAAATGAATATATTTACGTAATATCAAACTACATGAAAAACGTGAAGAGAGTCACTATTATTCCAAATTTGTGGGTTTTAACTTCGAATCATAGAGCGAGGTTTCGTATTATTTAGATCCAAGAAAAGACATATGACAATGTTGTTTCCAATACAAATGATAAAAATCAATGTGTTTTCATTAGAATTAACTAAAATTTTCCTGATTTTCCGTTTATATTACCGACGGAAGATGTACACGTAAAACCGCTCTAATCCGGCTGAAATGTCGATATATGCAATAAAAACCGAACTTCTCCCCTTTTCAATATCTTACTTAGTATTTCCACGAGAATCAAGTAGATGATTAAAGGTGAAATATTTAAGTTTATTATCTAATCAATTACGTATTTGCATCATTTTTATCGTATATTTAATGAATTAATACCAATAAACTGAAAATTCACAAAAATGTGGAAAAACGGCAAAATATTGCCTAATTCGATGATATTTTGTTTAAATCACATAAAGGAAAAGAAATAAACGTCAAAATATTGCTAAATTCGATGATGTTTAGTGCGAAACAAAATGCAAGAAAGCTTGCTAAAAATGCAATATTATGCGAAAATCTGAGATATGAAGGCCAAATCACATATCGTGATACTATATGAAATAGTATCGAAATATTGGTAAAAATGAATATGTTTACGTAATATCAAACTACATAAAAACGTGAAAAAAGTCAATATTATTCCAAATTTGAGAATTTTCACTTCGAATGATAGAGCGAGGTTTCGTATTATTTAGATCCAAGAAAAGACAAATGACAATGTTGTTTCCAATACAAATGATAAAAATCAATGTGTTTTCATTAGAATTAACTAAAATGTTCCTGATTTTCCGTTTATATTACCAACAGAAGATGTACACGTAAAACCGCTCTATTCCGGCTGAAACGTCGATATATGCAATAAAAACCGAACTTCTCCCCTTTTCAATATCTTACTCAGCATTTCAACGAGAAACAAATAGATGATTAAAGGTGAAGTATTTAAGTTTATTATCTAATCAATTACGTGTTTGCATCATTTTTATCGTATATTTAATGAATTAATACCAATAAACTTAAAATTCAAAAAAACGTGGAAAAACGGCAAAATATTGCCTAATTCGATGATATTTCGTTTAAATCACATAAAGGAAAAGGGGATGATAAACGTCAAAACATTGCTAAATTCGATGATGTTTAGTATGAAACAAAATGAAAGAAAACTTGCTGAAAATGCAATATTATGCGAAAATCTGAGATATGAAGGCCAAATCACATATCGTGATACTACATGAAATAGTATCGAAATATTGGTAAAAATTAATATATTTACGTAATATCAAACTACATGAAAAACGTGAAGAGAGTCACTATTATTCCAAATTTGTGGATTTTAACTTCGCATAATAGAGCGAGGTTTCGTATTATTTAGATCCAAGAAAAGACATATGACAATGTTGTTTCTAATACAAATGATAAAAATCAATGTATTTTCATTAGAATTAACTAAAATGTTCCTGATTTTCCGTTTATATTACCGACGGAAGATGTACACGTAAAACCGCTCTAATCCGGCTGAAATGTCGATATATGCAATAAAAACTGAACTTCTCCCTTTTTCAATATCTTACTTAGTATTTCAACGAGAAACAAATAGATGATTAAAGGTGAAGTATTTAAGTTTATTATCTAATCAATTACGTGTTTGCATCATTTTTATCGTATATTTAATGAATTAATACCAATAAACTGAAAATTCACAAAAACGTGAAAAACGGCAAAATATTGCTTAATTCGATGATATTTTCTTTAAATCACATAAAGGAAAAGAAATAAACGTCAAAATATTGCTAAATTCGATGATGTTAAGTACGAAACAAAATGCAAGAAAGCTTGCTAAAAATGCAATATTATGCGAAAATCTGAGATATGAAGGCCAAATCACATATTGTGATATTACATGAAATTGTATCGAAATATTGGTAAAAATGAATATATTTACGTAATATCAAACTACATAAAAATGTGAAAAAAGTCAATATTATTTCAAATTTGAGGATTTTAACTTCGAATCATAGATCGAGGTTTCGTATTATTTAGATCCAAGAAAAGACATATGACATTGTTGTTTCCAATACAAATGATAAAAATCAATGTGTTTTCATTAGAATTAACTAAAATGTTCCTGATTTTCCGTTTATATTACCGACGGAAGATGTACACGTAAAACCGCTCTTATCCGGCTCAAACGTCGATATATGCAATAAAAACCGAACTTCTCCCCTTTTCAATATCTTACTTAGTATTTCAACGAGAAACAAATAGATGATTAAAGGTGAAGTATTTAAGTTTATTATCTAATCAATTACGTGTTGGCATCATTTTTATCGTATATTTAATGAATTAATACCAATAAACTGAAAATTCACAAAAATGTGGAAAAACGGCAAAATATTGCCTAATTCGATGATATTTTGTTTAAATCACATAAAGGAAAAGAAATAAACGTCAAAATATTGCTAAATTCGATGATGTTTAGTGCGAAACAAAATGCAAGAAAACTTGCTAAAAATGCAATATTATGCGAAAATCTGAGATATGAATGCCAAATCACATATCGTGATACTATATGAAATAGTATCGAAATATTGGTAAAAATGAATATGTTTACGTAATATCAAACTACATAAAAACGTGAAAAAAGTCAATATTATTCCAAATTTGAGAATTTTCACTTCGAATGATAGAGCGAGGTTTCGTATTATTTAGATCCAAGAAAAGACAAATGACAATGTTGTTTCCAATACAAATGATAAAAATCAATGTGTTTTCATTAGAATTAACTAAAATGTTCCTGATTTTCCGTTTATATTACCAACGGAAGATGTACACGTAAAACCGCTCTATTCCGGCTGAAACGTCGATATATGCAATAAAAACCGAACTTCTCCCCTTTTCAATATCTTACTCAGCATTTCAACGAGAAACAAATAGATGATTAAAGGTGAAGTATTTAAGTTTATTATCTAATCAATTTCGTGTTTGCATCATTTTTATCGTATATTTAATGAATTAATACCAATAAACTTAAAATTAAAAAAAAACGTGGAAAAACGGCAAAATATTGCCTAATTCGATGATATTTCGTTTAAATCACATAAAGGAAAAGGGGATGATAAACGTCAAAACATTGCTAAATTCGATGATGTTTAGTATGAAACAAAATGCAAGAAAACTTGCTGAAAATGCAATATTATGCGAAAATCTGAGATATGAAGGCCAAATCACATATCGTGATACTACATGAAATAGTATCGAAATATTGGTAAAAATGAATATATTTACGTAATATCAAACTACATGAAAAACGTGAAGAGAGTCACTATTTTTCCAAATTTGTGGATTTTAACTTCAAATCATAGAGCGAGGTTTCGTATTATTTAGATCCAAGAAAAGACATATGACAATGTTGTTTCCAATACAAATGATAAAAATCAATGTGTTTTCATTAGAATTAACTAAAATGTTCCTGATTTTCCGTTTATATTACCGACGGAAGATGTACACGTAAAACCGCTCTAATCCGGCTGAAATGTCGATATATGCAATAAAAACTGAACTTCTCCCTTTTTCAATATCTTAGTATTTCAACGAGAAACAAATAGATGATTAAAGGTGAAGTATTTAAGTTTATTATCTAATCAATTACGTGTTTGCATCATTTTTATCGTATATTTAATGAATTAATACCAATAAACTGAAAATTCACAAAAACGTGAAAAACGGCAAAATATTGCTTAATTCGATGATATTTTCTTTAAATCACATAAAGGAAAAGAAATAAACGTCAAAATATTGCTAAATTCGATGATGTTAAGTACGAAACAAAATGCAAGAAAGCTTGCTAAAAATGCAATATTATGCGAAAATCTGAGATATGAAGGCCAAATCACATATTGTGATATTACATGAAATTGTATCGAAATATTGGTAAAAATGAATATATTTACGTAATATCAAACTACATAAAAATGTGAAAAAAGTCAATATTATTTCAAATTTGAGGATTTTAACTTCGAATCATAGATCGAGGTTTCGTATTATTTAGATCCAAGAAAAGACATATGACAATGTTGTTTCCAATACAAATGATAAAAATCAATGTGTTTTCATTAGAATTAACTAAAATGTTCCTGATTTTCCGTTTATATTACCGACGGAAGATGTACACGTAAAACCGCTCTTATCCGGCTCAAACGTCGATATATGCAATAAAAACCGAACTTCTCCCCTTTTCAATATCTTACTTAGTATTTCAACGAGAAACAAATAGATGATTAAAGGTGAAGTATTTAAGTTTATTATCTAATCAATTACGTGTTGGCATCATTTTTATCGTATATTTAATGAATTAATACCAATAAACTGAAAATTCACAAAAATGTAGAAAAACGGCAAAATATTGCCTAATTCGATGATATTTCGTTTAAATCACATAAAGAAAAGGAATATAAACGTCAAAATATTGCTAAATTCGATGATGTTTAGTACGAAACAAAATGCAAGAAAGCTTGCTTAAAATGCAATATTATGCGAAAATCTGAGATATGAAGGCCAAATCAAATATCGTGATACTACATGAAATAGTATCGAAATATTGGTAAAAATGAATATATTTACGTAATATCAAACTACATAAAAACATGAAAAAAGTCAATATTATTCCAAATTTGAGGATTTTCACTTGGAATCATAGAGCGAGGTTTCGTATTATTTAGATCCAAGAAAAGACAATATGACAATGATTGTTTCCAATACAAATGATAAAAATCAATGTGTTTTCATTAGAATTAACTAAAATGTTCCTGATTTTCCGTTTATATTACCGACGGAAGATGTACACGTAAAACCGCTCTATTCTGGCTGAAACTGTCGATATATGCAATAAAAACCTGAACTTCTCCCCTTTTCAATATCTTACTCAGTATTTCAACGAGAAACAAATAGATGATTATAGGTGAAGTATTTAAGTTTATTATCTAATCAATTACGTGTTTGCATCATTTTTATCGTATATTTAATGAATTAATACCAATAAACTGAAAATTCACAAAAACGTGGAAAAACGGCAAAATATTGCCTAATTCGATGATATTTCGTTTAAATCACATAAAGGAAAAGGGATGATAAACGTCAAAACATTGCTAAATTCGATGACTGTTAGTATGAAACAAAATGCAAGAAAACTTGCTGTAAAATGCAATATTATGCGAAAATCTGAGATATGAAGGCCAAATCAAATATCGTGATACTACATGAAATAGTATCGAAATATTGGTAAAAATGAATATATTTACGTAATATCAAACTACATGAAAAACTGTGAAAGAGAGTCACTCTTATTCCAAATTTGTGGATTTTAACTTCGAATCATAGAGCGAGGTTTCGTATTATTTAGATCCAAGAAAAGACATATGACAATGTTGTTTCCAATACAAATGATAAAAATCAATGTGTTTTCATTAGAATTAACTAAAATGTTCCTGATTTTCCGTTTATATTACCGACGGAAGATGTACACGTAAAACCGCTCTTAATCCGGCTGAAACTGTCGATATATGCAATAAAAACCGAACTTCTCCCCTTTTCAATATCTTACTTAGTATTTCAACGAGAAACAAATAGATGATTAAAGGTGAAGTATTTAAGTTTATTATCTAATCAATTACGTGTTGGCATCATTTTTATCGTATATTTAATGAATTAATACCAATAAACTGAAAATTCACAAAAATGTGGAAAAACGGCAAAATATTGCCTAATTCGATGATATTTTGTTTAAATCACATAAAGGAAAAGAAATAAACGTCAAAATATTGCTAAATTCGATGATGTTTAGTGCGAAACAAAATGCAAGAAAGCTTGCTAAAAATGCAATATTATGCGAAAATCTGAGATATGAAGGCCAAATCACATATCGTGATACTATATGAAATAGTATCGAAATATTGGTAAAAATGAATATGTTTACGTAATATCAAACTACATAAAAACGTGAAAAAAGTCAATATTATTCCAAATTTGAGAATTTTCACTTCGAATGATAGAGCGAGGTTTCGTATTATTTAGATCCAAGAAAAGACAAATGACAATGTTGTTTCCAATACAAATGATAAAAATCAATGTGTTTTCATTAGAATTAACTAAAATGTTCCTGATTTTCCGTTTATATTACCAACGGAAGATGTACACGTAAAACCGCTCTATTCCGGCTGAAACGTCGATATATGCAATAAAAACCGAACTTCTCCCCTTTTCAATATCTTACTCAGCATTTCAACGAGAAACAAATAGATGATTAAAGGTGAAGTATTTAAGTTTATTATCTAATCAATTTCGTGTTTGCATCATTTTTATCGTATATTTAATGAATTAATACCAATAAACTTAAAATTAAAAAAAACGTGGAAAAACGGCAAAATATTGCCTAATTCGATGATATTTCGTTTAAATCACATAAAGGAAAAGGGGATGATAAACGTCAAAACATTGCTAAATTCGATGATGTTTAGTATGAAACAAAATGCAAGAAAACTTGCTGAAAATGCAATATTATGCGAAAATCTGAGATATGAAGGCCAAATCACATATCGTGATACTACATGAAATAGTATCGAAATATTGGTAAAAATGAATATATTTACGTAATATCAAACTACATGAAAAACGTGAAGAGAGTCACTATTATTCCAAATTTGTGGATTTTAACTTCGAATCATAGAGCGAGGTTTCGTATTATTTAGATCCAAGAAAAGACATATGACAATGTTGTTTCCAATACAAATGATAAAAATCAATGTGTTTTCATTAGAATTAACTAAAATGTTCCTGATTTTCCGTTTATATTACCGACGGAAGATGTACACGTAAAACCGCTCTAATCCGGCTGAAATGTCGATATATGCAATAAAAACTGAACTTCTCCCTTTTTCAATATCTTAGTATTTCAACGAGAAACAAATAGATGATTAAAGGTGAAGTATTTAAGTTTATTATCTAATCAATTACGTGTTTGCATCATTTTTATCGTATATTTAATGAATTAATACCAATAAACTGAAAATTCACAAAAACGTGAAAAACGGCAAAATATTGCTTAATTCGATGATATTTTCTTTAAATCACATAAAGGAAAAGAAATAAACGTCAAAATATTGCTAAATTCGATGATGTTAAGTACGAAACAAAATGCAAGAAAGCTTGCTAAAAATGCAATATTATGCGAAAATCTGAGATATGAAGGCCAAATCACATATTGTGATATTACATGAAATTGTATCGAAATATTGGTAAAAATGAATATATTTACGTAATATCAAACTACATAAAAATGTGAAAAAAGTCAATATTATTTCAAATTTGAGGATTTTAACTTCGAATCATAGATCGAGGTTTCGTATTATTTAGATCCAAGAAAAGACATATGACAATGTTGTTTCCAATACAAATGATAAAAATCAATGTGTTTTCATTAGAATTAACTAAAATGTTCCTGATTTTCCGTTTATATTACCGACGGAAGATGTACACGTAAAACCGCTCTTATCCGGCTCAAACGTCGATATATGCAATAAAAACCGAACTTCTCCCCTTTTCAATATCTTACTTAGTATTTCAACGAGAAACAAATAGATGATTAAAGGTGAAGTATTTAAGTTTATTATCTAATCAATTACGTGTTGGCATCATTTTTATCGTATATTTAATGAATTAATACCAATAAACTGAAAATTCACAAAAATGTAGAAAAACGGCAAAATATTGCCTAATTCGATGATATTTTGTTTAAATCACATAAAAGAAAAGAAATAAACGTCAAAATATTGCTAAATTCGATGATGTTTAGTACGAAACAAAATGCAAGAAAGCTTGCTTAAAATGCAATATTATGCGAAAATCTGAGATATGAAGGCCAAATCAAATATCGTGATACTACATGAAATAGTATCGAAATATTGGTAAAAATGAATATATTTACGTAATATCAAACTACATAAAAACATGAAAAAAGTCAATATTATTCCAAATTTGAGGATTTTCACTTGGAATCATAGAGCGAGGTTTCGTATTATTTAGATCCAAGAAAAGACAAATGACAATGATGTTTCCAATACAAATGATAAAAATCAATGTGTTTTCATTAGAATTAACTAAAATGTTCCTGATTTTCCGTTTATATTACCGACGGAAGATGTACACGTAAAACCGCTCTATTCTGGCTGAAACGTCGATATATGCAATAAAAACCGAACTTCTCCCCTTTTCAATATCTTACTCAGTATTTCAACGAGAAACAAATAGATGATTATAGGTGAAGTATTTAAGTTTATTATCTAATCAATTACGTGTTTGCATCATTTTTATCGTATATTTAATGAATTAATACCAATAAACTGAAAATTCACAAAAACGTGGAAAAACGGCAAAATATTGCCTAATTCGATGATATTTCGTTTAAATCACATAAAGGAAAAGGGGATGATAAACGTCAAAACATTGCTAAATTCGATGACGTTTAGTATGAAACAAAATGCAAGAAAACTTGCTGTAAATGCAATATTTTGCGAAAATCTGAGATATGAAGGCCAAATCAAATATCGTGATACTACATGAAATAGTATCGAAATATTGGCAAAAATGAATATATTTACGTAATATCAAACTACATGAAAAACGTGAAGAGAGTCACTCTTATTCCAAATTTGTGGATTTTAACTTCGAATCATAGAGCGAGGTTTCGTATTATTTAGATCCAAGAAAAGACATATGACAATGTTGTTTCCAATACAAATGATAAAAATCAATGTGTTTTCATTAGAATTAACTAAAATGTTCCTGATTTTCCGTTTATATTACCGACGGAAGATGTACACGTAAAACCGCTCTAATCCGGCTGAAATGTCGATATATGCAATAAAAACCGAACTTCTCCCTTTTTCAATATCTTACTTAGTATTTCAACGAGAAACAAATAGATGATTAAAGGTGAAGTATTTAAGTTTATTATCTAATCAATTACGTGTTGGCATCATTTTTATCGTATATTTAATGAATTAATACCAATAAACTGAAAATTCACAAAAATGTGGAAAAACGGCAAAATATTGCCTAATTCGATGATATTTTGTTTAAATCACATAAAGGAAAAGAAATAAACGTCAAAATATTGCTAAATTCGATGATGTTTAGTGCGAAACAAAATGCAAGAAAGCTTGCTAAAAATGCAATATTATGCGAAAATCTGAGATATGAAGGCCAAATCACATATCGTGATACTATATGAAATAGTATCGAAATATTGGTAAAAATGAATATGTTTACGTAATATCAAACTACATAAAAACGTGAAAAAAGTCAATATTATTCCAAATTTGAGAATTTTCACTTCGAATGATAGAGCGAGGTTTCGTATTATTTAGATCCAAGAAAAGACAAATGACAATGTTGTTTCCAATACAAATGATAAAAATCAATGTGTTTTCATTAGAATTAACTAAAATGTTCCTGATTTTCCGTTTATATTACCAACGGAAGATGTACACGTAAAACCGCTCTATTCCGGCTGAAACGTCGATATATGCAATAAAAACCGAACTTCTCCCCTTTTCAATATCTTACTCAGCATTTCAACGAGAAACAAATAGATGATTAAAGGTGAAGTATTTAAGTTTATTATCTAATCAATTTCGTGTTTGCATCATTTTTATCGTATATTTAATGAATTAATACCAATAAACTTAAAATTCAAAAAAACGTGGAAAAACGGCAAAATATTGCCTAATTCGATGATATTTCGTTTAAATCACATAAAGGAAAAGGGGATGATAAACGTCAAAACATTGCTAAATTCGATGATGTTTAGTATGAAACAAAATGCAAGAAAACTTGCTGAAAATGCAATATTATGCGAAAATCTGAGATATGAAGGCCAAATCACATATCGTGATACTACATGAAATAGTATCGAAATATTGGTAAAAATGAATATATTTACGTAATATCAAACTACATGAAAAACGTGAAGAGAGTCACTATTATTCCAAATTTGTGGATTTTAACTTCGAATAATAGAGCGAGGTTTCGTATTATTTAGATCCAAGAAAAGACATATGACAATGTTGTTTCTAATACAAATGATAAAAATCAATGTATTTTCATTAGAATTAACTAAAATGTTCCTGATTTTCCGTTTATATTACCGACGGAAGATGTACACGTAAAACCGCTCTAATCCGGCTGAAATGTCGATATATGCAATAAAAACTGAACTTCTCCCTTTTTCAATATCTTACTTAGTATTTCAACGAGAAACAAATAGATGATTAAAGGTGAAGTATTTAAGTTTATTATCTAATCAATTACGTGTTTGCATCATTTTTATCGTATATTTAATGAATTAATACCAATAAACTGAAAATTCACAAAAACGTGAAAAACGGCAAAATATTGCTTAATTCGATGATATTTTCTTTAAATCACATAAAGGAAAAGAAATAAACGTCAAAATATTGCTAAATTCGATGATGTTTAGTACGAAACAAAATGCAAGAAAGCTTGCTAAAAATGCAATATTATGCGAAAATCTGAGATATGAAGGCCAAATCACATATTGTGATATTACATGAAATTGTATCGAAATATTGGTAAAAATGAATATATTTACGTAATATCAAACTACATAAAAATGTGAAAAAAGTCAATATTATTTCAAATTTGAGGATTTTAACTTCGAATCATAGATCGAGGTTTCGTATTATTTAGATCCAAGAAAAGACATATGACAATGTTGTTTCCAATACAAATGATAAAAATCAATGTGTTTTCATTAGAATTAACTAAAATGTTCCTGATTTTCCGTTTATATTACCGACGGAAGATGTACACGTAAAACCGCTCTTATCCGGCTCAAACGTCGATATATGCAATAAAAACCGAACTTCTCCCCTTTTCAATATCTTACTTAGTATTTCAACGAGAAACAAATAGATGATTAAAGGTGAAGTATTTAAGTTTATTATCTAATCAATTACGTGTTGGCATCATTTTTATCGTATATTTAATGAATTAATACCAATAAACTGAAAATTCACAAAAATGTAGAAAAACGGCAAAATATTGCCTAATTCGATGATATTTTGTTTAAATCACATAAAAGAAAAGAAATAAACGTCAAAATATTGCTAAATTCGATGATGTTTAGTACGAAACAAAATGCAAGAAAGCTTGCTTAAAATGCAATATTATGCGAAAATCTGAGATATGAAGGCCAAATCAAATATCGTGATACTACATGAAATAGTATCGAAATATTGGTAAAAATGAATATATTTACGTAATATCAAACTACATAAAAACATGAAAAAAGTCAATATTATTCCAAATTTGAGGATTTTCACTTGGAATCATAGAGCGAGGTTTCGTATTATTTAGATCCAAGAAAAGACAAATGACAATGTTGTTTCCAATACAAATGATAAAAATCAATGTGTTTTCATTAGAATTAACTAAAATGTTCCTGATTTTCCGTTTATATTACCGACGGAAGATGTACACGTAAAACCGCTCTATTCTGGCTGAAACGTCGATATATGCAATAAAAACCGAACTTCTCCCCTTTTCAATATCTTACTCAGTATTTCAACGAGAAACAAATAGATGATTATAGGTGAAGTATTTAAGTTTATTATCTAATCAATTACGTGTTTGCATCATTTTTATCGTATATTTAATGAATTAATACCAATAAACTGAAAATTCACAAAAACGTGGAAAAACGGCAAAATATTGCCTAATTCGATGATATTTCGTTTAAATCACATAAAGGAAAAGGGGATGATAAACGTCAAAACATTGCTAAATTCGATGACGTTTAGTATGAAACAAAATGCAAGAAAACTTGCTGTAAATGCAATATTTTGCGAAAATCTGAGATATGAAGGCCAAATCAAATATCGTGATACTACATGAAATAGTATCGAAATATTGGCAAAAATGAATATATTTACGTAATATCAAACTACATGAAAAACGTGAAGAGAGTCACTCTTATTCCAAATTTGTGGATTTTAACTTCGAATCATAGAGCGAGGTTTCGTATTATTTAGATCCAAGAAAAGACATATGACAATGTTGTTTCCAATACAAATGATAAAAATCAATGTGTTTTCATTAGAATTAACTAAAATGTTCCTGATTTTCCGTTTATATTACCGACGGAAGATGTACACGTAAAACCGCTCTAATCCGGCTGAAATGTCGATATATGCAATAAAAACCGAACTTCTCCCTTTTTCAATATCTTACTTAGTATTTCAACGAGAAACAAATAGATGATTAAAGGTGAAGTATTTAAGTTTATTATCTAATCAATTACGTGTTGGCATCATTTTTATCGTATATTTAATGAATTAATACCAATAAACTGAAAATTCACAAAAATGTGGCAAAACGGCAAAATATTGCCTAATTCGATGATATTTTTTTTAAATCACATAAAGGAAAAGAAATAAACGTCAAAATATTGCTAAATTCGATGATGTTTAGTGCGAAACAAAATGCAAGAAAGCTTGCTAAAAATGCAATATTATGCGAAAATCTGAGATATGAAGGCCAAATCACATATCGTGATACTATATGAAATAGTATCGAAATATTGGTAAAAATGAATATGTTTACGTAATATCAAACTACATAAAAACGTGAAAAAAGTCAATATTATTCCAAATTTGAGAATTTTCACTTCGAATGATAGAGCGAGGTTTCGTATTATTTAGATCCAAGAAAAGACAAATGACAATGTTGTTTCCAATACAAATGATAAAAATCAATGTGTTTTCATTAGAATTAACTAAAATGTTCCTGATTTTCCGTTTATATTACCAACGGAAGATGTACACGTAAAACCGCTCTATTCCGGCTGAAACGTCGATATATGCAATAAAAACCGAACTTCTCCCCTTTTCAATATCTTACTCAGCATTTCAACGAGAAACAAATAGATGATTAAAGGTGAAGTATTTAAGTTTATTATCTAATCAATTTCGTGTTTGCATCATTTTTATCGTATATTTAATGAATTAATACCAATAAACTTAAAATTCAAAAAAACGTGGAAAAACGGCAACATATTGCCTAATTCGATGATATTTCGTTTAAATCACATAAAGGAAAAGGGGATGATAAACGTCAAAACATTGCTAAATTCGATGATGTTTAGTATGAAACAAAATGCAAGAAAACTTGCTGAAAATGCAATATTATGCGAAAATCTGAGATATGAAGGCCAAATCACATATCGTGATACTACATGAAATAGTATCGAAATATTGGTAAAAATGAATATATTTACGTAATATAACACTACATGAAAAACGTGAAGAGAGTCACTATTATTCCAAATTTGTGGATTTTAACTTCGAATAATAGAGCGAGGTTTCGTATTATTTAGATCCAAGAAAAGACATATGACAATGTTGTTTCTAATACAAATGATAAAAATCAATGTATTTTCATTAGAATTAACTAAAATGTTCCTGATTTTCCGTTTATATTACCGACGGAAGATGTACACGTAAAACCGCTCTAATCCGGCTGAAATGTCGATATATGCAATAAAAACTGAACTTCTCCCTTTTTCAATATCTTACTTAGTATTTCAACGAGAAACAAATAGATGATTAAAGGTGAAGTATTTAAGTTTATTATCTAATCAATTACGTGTTTGCATAATTTTTATCGTATATTTAATGAATTAATACCAATAAACTGAAAATTCACAAAAACGTGAAAAACGGCAAAATATTGCTTAATTCGATGATATTTTCTTTAAATCACATAAAGGAAAAGAAATAAACGTCAAAATATTGCTAAATTCGATGATGTTTAGTACGAAACAAAATGCAAGAAAGCTTGCTAAAAATGCAATATTATGCGAAAATCTGAGATATGAAGGCCAAATCACATATTGTGATATTACATGAAATTGTATCGAAATATTGGTAAAAATGAATATATTTACGTAATATCAAACTACATAAAAATGTGAAAAAAGTCAATATTATTTCAAATTTGAGGATTTTAACTTCGAATCATAGATCGAGGTTTCGTATTATTTAGATCCAAGAAAAGACATATGACAATGTTGTTTCCAATACAAATGATAAAAATCAATGTGTTTTCATTAGAATTAACTAAAATGTTCCTGATTTTCCGTTTATATTACCGACGGAAGATGTACACGTAAAACCGCTCTTATCCGGCTCAAACGTCGATATATGCAATAAAAACCGAACTTCTCCCCTTTTCAATATCTTACTTAGTATTTCAACGAGAAACAAATAGATGATTAAAGGTGAAGTATTTAAGTTTATTATCTAATCAATTACGTGTTGGCATCATTTTTATCGTATATTTAATGAATTAATACCAATAAACTGAAAATTCACAAAAATGTAGAAAAACGGCAAAATATTGCCTAATTCGATGATATTTTGTTTAAATCACATAAAAGAAAAGAAATAAACGTCAAAATATTGCTAAATTCGATGATGTTTAGTACGAAACAAAATGCAAGAAAGCTTGCTTAAAATGCAATATTATGCGAAAATCTGAGATATGAAGGCCAAATCAAATATCGTGATACTACATGAAATAGTATCGAAATATTGGTAAAAATGAATATATTTACGTAATATCAAACTACATAAAAACATGAAAAAAGTCAATATTATTCCAAATTTGAGGATTTTCACTTGGAATCATAGAGCGAGGTTTCGTATTATTTAGATCCAAGAAAAGACAAATGACAATGTTGTTTCCAATACAAATGATAAAAATCAATGTGTTTTCATTAGAATTAACTAAAATGTTCCTGATTTTCCGTTTATATTACCGACGGAAGATGTACACGTAAAACCGCTCTATTCTGGCTGAAACGTCGATATATGCAATAAAAACCGAACTTCTCCCCTTTTCAATATCTTACTCAGTATTTCAACGAGAAACAAATAGATGATTATAGGTGAAGTATTTAAGTTTATTATCTAATCAATTACGTGTTTGCATCATTTTTATCGTATATTTAATGAATTAATACCAATAAACTGAAAATTCACAAAAACGTGGAAAAACGGCAAAATATTGCCTAATTCGATGATATTTCGTTTAAATCACATAAAGGAAAAGGGGATGATAAACGTCAAAACATTGCTAAATTCGATGACGTTTAGTATGAAACAAAATGCAAGAAAACTTGCTGTAAATGCAATATTTTGCGAAAATCTGAGATATGAAGGCCAAATCAAATATCGTGATACTACATGAAATAGTATCGAAATATTGTCAAAAATGAATATATTTACGTAATATCAAACTACATGAAAAACGTGAAGAGAGTCACTCTTATTCCAAATTTGTGGATTTTAACTTCGAATCATAGAGCGAGGTTTCGTATTATTTAGATCCAAGAAAAGACATATGACAATGTTGTTTCTAATACAAATGATAAAAATCAATGTGTTTTCCTTAGAATTACCTAAAATGTTCCTGATTTTCCGTTTATATTTCCGATGGAAGTTGTACACGTAAAACCGCTCAATTCCGGCTGAAACGTCGATATATGAAATAAAAACCGAACTTCTCCCCCTTTTCAATATCTTACTCAGTATTTCAACGAGAAACAAATAGATGACTAAAGGTGAAGTATTTAAGTTTATTATCTAATCAATTACGTGTTTGCATCATTTTTATCGTATATATAATGAATTAATACGAATAAACTGAAAATTCACAAAAACGAGGAAAAACGGCAAAATATTGCCTAATTCGATGATATTCTGTTTAAATCACATAAAGGAAAAGGGGATGATAAACGTCAAAATATTGCTAAAATCGATGATGTTTAGTATGAAACAAAATGCAAGAAAACTGGTTAAAAATGCAAGATTATGCATAAATCTGAGATATGAAGTCCAAATCACATATCGTGATACTACATGAAATAGTATCGAATTATTGGTAAAAATGAATATATTTACGTAATATCAAATACATAAAAAACGTGAAAAACGTCAATATTATTCCAAATTTGAGGATTTTAACTTCGAATCATAGAGCGAGGTTTCGTATTATTTAGATCCAAGAAAAGATATATGACAATGTTGTTTCTAATACAAATGATAAAAATCAATGTGTTTTCCTTAGAATTACCTAAAATGTTCCTGATTTTCCGTTTATATTACCAATGGAAGATGTACACGTAAAACCGCTCTATTCCGGCTGAAACGTCGAAATATGCAATAAAAACCGAACTTCTCCCCTTTTCAATATCTTACTCAGTATTTCAACGAGAAACAAATAGATGAGTAAAGGTGAAGTATTTAGGTTTTGTTATCTAATCAATTACGTGTTTGCATAATTTTTATCGTATATTTAATGAATTAATACCAATAAACTGAAAATTCACAAAAACATTGAAAAACGGCAAAATATTGCCTAATTTGATGATATTTTGTTTAAATCACATAAAAGAAAAGGGGATAATAAACGTCAAAATATTGCTAAATTCGATGATGTTTAGTACGAAACAAAATGCAAGAAAGCTTGCTTAAAATGCAATATTATGCGAAAATCTGAGATATGAAGGCCAAATCACATATCGTGATACTACATGAAATAGTATCGAAATATTGGTAAAAATGAATATATTTACATAATATCAAACTACATGAAAAACGTGAAGAGAGTCACTATTATTCCAAATTTCTGGATTTTAACGTCGAATCATAAAGCGAGGTTTCGTATTATTTAGATCTAAGAAATATGACAATGACATATGACAATGTTGTTTCCAATGAAAATGATAAAAATAAATGTGTTTTCATTAGAATTAACTAAAATGTTCCTGATTTTCCGTTTATATTACCGATGGAAGATGTACACGTAAAACCGCTCAATTCCGGCTGAAACGTCGATATATGCAATAAAAACCGAACTTCTCCCCTTTTCAATATCTTACTCAGTATTTCAACGAGAAACAAATAGATGATTAAAGGTGAAGTATTTAAGTTTATTATCTAATCAATTACGTGTTTGCATCATTTTTATCGTATATTTAATGAATTAATACCAAAAAACTGAAAATTCACAAAAACGTGGAAAAACGGCCAAATATTGCCTAATTCGATGATATTTTGTTTAAATCACATAAAGGAAAAGGGGATGATAAACGTCAAAATATTGCTAAATTCGATGATGTTTAGTATGACACAAAATGCAAGAAAACTTGCTTAAAATGAAATATTAAGCGAAAATCTGAGATATGAAAGCCAAATCACATTTCGTGATACTACATGAAATAGTATCGAAATATTCGGAAATTTGTTTATATTTACGTAATATCAAATTACATGAAAAACGTGAAGAGAATCACTATTATTCCAAATTTGTGGATTTTAACTTCGAATCATAAAGCGAGGTTTCGTATTATTTAGATCCAAGAAAAGACATATGACAATGTTGTTTCCAATACAACACAAAATCTTTCATTTTTCATTTTCCAATACAAATGAAAAAAAATCAATGTGTTTTCATTAGAATTAACTAAAATGTTCCTGATTTTCCGTTTATATTTCCGATGAAAGATGTACACGTAAAACCGCTCTAATCTGGCTGAAACGTCGATATATGCAATAAAAACCGAACTTCTCCCCTTTTTAATATCTTACTCAGTATTTCAGCGAGAAACAAATAGATGATTAAAGGTGAAGTATTTAAGTTTATTATCTAATCAATTACGTGTTTGCATTATTTTTATCGTATATTTAATGAATTAATACCAATAAACTGAAAATTCAAAAAACGTGAAAAAACGGCCAAATATTCCCTAATTCGATGATATTTTGTTTAAATCACATAAAGGAAAAGGGGATGATAAATGTCAAAATATTGCTAAATTCGATGATGTTTAGTATGACAAAATGCAAGAAAGCTTGCTTAAAATGCAATATTATGCGAAAATCTGAGATATAATGGCCGAATCACATGTCGTGATACTACATGAAATAGTATCGAAATATTGGTAAAAATGAATATATTTACGTAATATCAAACTACGTAAAAAACGTGAAAAAAGTCAGTATTATTCCAAATTTGAGGATTTTAACTTCGAATCATAAAGCGAGGTTTCGTATTATTTAGATCCAAGAAAAGACATATGACAATGTTGTTTCCAATATAAATGATAAAAATCAATGTGTTTTCATTAGAATTAACTAAAATGTTCCTGATTTTTCGTTTATATTACCGATGGAAGATGTACACGTAAAACCGCTATATTCCGGCTGAAACGTCGATATATGCAATAAAAACCGAACTTCTCCCCTTTTGAATATCTAACTCAGTATTTCAACGAGAAACAAATAGATGATTAAAGGTGAAGTATTTAAGTTTATTATCTAATCAATTACGTGTTTGCATCATTTTTATCGTATATTTAATGAATTAATACCAATAAACTGAAAATCCACAAAAAACATGGAAAAAGGGCAAAATATTGCCTAATTCGATGATATTTTGTTTAAATCACATAAAGGAAAAGGGGGATGATAAACGTCAAAATATTGCTAAATTCGATGATGTTTAGTACGAAACAAAATGCAAGAAAGCTTGCTTAAAATGCAAAATTATGCGAAAATCTGAGATATGAAGGCCAAATCACATATCGAGATACTACATGAAAAAGTATCGAAATATTGGTAAAAATGAATATATTTACGTAATATCAAAATACATAAAAAACGTAAAAAAAGTCAATATTTTTCCAAATTTGAGGATTTTAACCTCGAATCATAGAGCGAGGTTTTGTATTATTTAGATCCAAGAAAAGACATATGACAACGTTGTTTCCAATACAAATGAGAAAAATCAATGTGTTTTCATTAGAATTAACTAAAATGTTCCTGATTTTCCGTTTATATTTCCGATGGAAGATGTACACGTAAAACCGCTCAATTCCGGCTGAAACGTCGATATATGAAATAAAAACCGAACTTCTCCCCCTTTTCAATATCTTACTCAGTATTTCAACGAGAAACAAATAGATGACTAAAGGTGAAGTATTTAAGTTTATTATCTAATCAATTACGTGTTTGCATCATTTTTATCGTATATATAATGAATTAATACGAATAAACTGAAAATTCACAAAAACGAGGAAAAACGGCAAAATATTGCCTAATTCGATGATATTCTGTTTAAATCACATAAAGGAAAAGGGGATGATAAACGTCAAAATATTGCTAAAATCGATGATGTTTAGTATGAAACAAAATGCAAGAAAACTGGTTAAAAATGCAAGATTATGCATAAATCTGAGATATGAAGTCCAAATCACATATCGTGATACTACATGAAATAGTATCGAATTATTGGTAAAAATGAATATATTTACGTAATATCAAATACATAAAAAACGTGAAAAACGTCAATATTATTCCAAATTTGAGGATTTTAACTTCGAATCATAGAGCGAGGTTTCGTATTATTTAGATCCAAGAAAAGATATATGACAATGTTGTTTCTAATACAAATGATAAAAATCAATGTGTTTTCCTTAGAATTACCTAAAATGTTCCTGATTTTCCGTTTATATTACCAATGGAAGATGTACACGTAAAACCGCTCTATTCCGGCTGAAACGTCGAAATATGCAATAAAAACCGAACTTCTCCCCTTTTCAATATCTTACTCAGTATTTCAACGAGAAACAAATAGATGAGTAAAGGTGAAGTATTTAGGTTTTGTTATCTAATCAATTACGTGTTTGCATAATTTTTATCGTATATTTAATGAATTAATACCAATAAACTGAAAATTCACAAAAACATTGAAAAACGGCAAAATATTGCCTAATTTGATGATATTTTGTTTAAATCACATAAAAGAAAAGGGGATAATAAACGTCAAAATATTGCTAAATTCGATGATGTTTAGTACGAAACAAAATGCAAGAAAGCTTGCTTAAAATGCAATATTATGCGAAAATCTGAGATATGAAGGCCAAATCACATATCGTGATACTACATGAAATAGTATCGAAATATTGGTAAAAATGAATATATTTACATAATATCAAACTACATGAAAAACGTGAAGAGAGTCACTATTATTCCAAATTTCTGGATTTTAACGTCGAATCATAAAGCGAGGTTTCGTATTATTTAGATCTAAGAAATATGACAATGACATATGACAATGTTGTTTCCAATGAAAATGATAAAAATAAATGTGTTTTCATTAGAATTAACTAAAATGTTCCTGATTTTCCGTTTATATTACCGATGGAAGATGTACACGTAAAACCGCTCAATTCCGGCTGAAACGTCGATATATGCAATAAAAACCGAACTTCTCCCCTTTTCAATATCTTACTCAGTATTTCAACGAGAAACAAATAGATGATTAAAGGTGAAGTATTTAAGTTTATTATCTAATCAATTACGTGTTTGCATCATTTTTATCGTATATTTAATGAATTAATACCAAAAAACTGAAAATTCACAAAAACGTGGAAAAACGGCCAAATATTGCCTAATTCGATGATATTTTGTTTAAATCACATAAAGGAAAAGGGGATGATAAACGTCAAAATATTGCTAAATTCGATGATGTTTAGTATGACACAAAATGCAAGAAAACTTGCTTAAAATGAAATATTAAGCGAAAATCTGAGATATGAAAGCCAAATCACATTTCGTGATACTACATGAAATAGTATCGAAATATTCGGAAATTTGTTTATATTTACGTAATATCAAATTACATGAAAAACGTGAAGAGAATCACTATTATTCCAAATTTGTGGATTTTAACTTCGAATCATAAAGCGAGGTTTCGTATTATTTAGATCCAAGAAAAGACATATGACAATGTTGTTTCCAATACAACACAAAATCTTTCATTTTTCATTTTCCAATACAAATGAAAAAAAATCAATGTGTTTTCATTAGAATTAACTAAAATGTTCCTGATTTTCCGTTTATATTTCCGATGAAAGATGTACACGTAAAACCGCTCTAATCTGGCTGAAACGTCGATATATGCAATAAAAACCGAACTTCTCCCCTTTTTAATATCTTACTCAGTATTTCAGCGAGAAACAAATAGATGATTAAAGGTGAAGTATTTAAGTTTATTATCTAATCAATTACGTGTTTGCATTATTTTTATCGTATATTTAATGAATTAATACCAATAAACTGAAAATTCAAAAAACGTGAAAAAACGGCCAAATATTCCCTAATTCGATGATATTTTGTTTAAATCACATAAAGGAAAAGGGGATGATAAATGTCAAAATATTGCTAAATTCGATGATGTTTAGTATGACAAAATGCAAGAAAGCTTGCTTAAAATGCAATATTATGCGAAAATCTGAGATATAATGGCCGAATCACATGTCGTGATACTACATGAAATAGTATCGAAATATTGGTAAAAATGAATATATTTACGTAATATCAAACTACGTAAAAAACGTGAAAAAAGTCAGTATTATTCCAAATTTGAGGATTTTAACTTCGAATCATAAAGCGAGGTTTCGTATTATTTAGATCCAAGAAAAGACATATGACAATGTTGTTTCCAATATAAATGATAAAAATCAATGTGTTTTCATTAGAATTAACTAAAATGTTCCTGATTTTTCGTTTATATTACCGATGGAAGATGTACACGTAAAACCGCTATATTCCGGCTGAAACGTCGATATATGCAATAAAAACCGAACTTCTCCCCTTTTGAATATCTAACTCAGTATTTCAACGAGAAACAAATAGATGATTAAAGGTGAAGTATTTAAGTTTATTATCTAATCAATTACGTGTTTGCATCATTTTTATCGTATATTTAATGAATTAATACCAATAAACTGAAAATCCACAAAAAACATGGAAAAAGGGCAAAATATTGCCTAATTCGATGATATTTTGTTTAAATCACATAAAGGAAAAGGGGGATGATAAACGTCAAAATATTGCTAAATTCGATGATGTTTAGTACGAAACAAAATGCAAGAAAGCTTGCTTAAAATGCAAAATTATGCGAAAATCTGAGATATGAAGGCCAAATCACATATCGAGATACTACATGAAAAAGTATCGAAATATTGGTAAAAATGAATATATTTACGTAATATCAAAATACATAAAAAACGTAAAAAAAGTCAATATTTTTCCAAATTTGAGGATTTTAACCTCGAATCATAGAGCGAGGTTTTGTATTATTTAGATCCAAGAAAAGACATATGACAACGTTGTTTCCAATACAAATGAGAAAAATCAATGTGTTTTCATTAGAATTAACTAAAATGTTCCTGATTTTCCGTTTATATTTCCGATGGAAGATGTACACGTAAAACCGCTCAATTCCGGCTGAAACGTCGATATATGAAATAAAAACCGAACTTCTCCCCCTTTTCAATATCTTACTCAGTATTTCAACGAGAAACAAATAGATGACTAAAGGTGAAGTATTTAAGTTTATTATCTAATCAATTACGTGTTTGCATCATTTTTATCGTATATTTAATGAATTAATACGAATAAACTGAAAATTCACAAAAACGAGGAAAAACGGCAAAATATTGCCTAATTCGATGATATTCTGTTTAAATCACATAAAGGAAAAGGGGATGATAAACGTCAAAATATTGCTAAAATCGATGATGTTTAGTATGAAACAAAATGCAAGAAAACTGGTTAAAAATGCAAGATTATGCATAAATCTGAGATATGAAGTCCAAATCACATATCGTGATACTACATGAAATAGTATCGAATTATTGGTAAAAATGAATATATTTACGTAATATCAAATACATAAAAAACGTGAAAAACGTCAATATTATTCCAAATTTGAGGATTTTAACTTCGAATCATAGAGCGAGGTTTCGTATTATTTAGATCCAAGAAAAGATATATGACAATGTTGTTTCTAATACAAATGATAAAAATCAATGTGTTTTCCTTAGAATTACCTAAAATGTTCCTGATTTTCCGTTTATATTACCAATGGAAGATGTACACGTAAAACCGCTCTATTCCGGCTGAAACGTCGAAATATGCAATAAAAACCGAACTTCTCCCCTTTTCAATATCTTACTCAGTATTTCAACGAGAAACAAATAGATGAGTAAAGGTGAAGAATTTAGGTTTTGTTATCTAATCAATTACGTGTTTGCATAATTTTTATCGTATATTTAATGAATTAATACCAATAAACTGAAAATTCACAAAAACATTGAAAAACGGCAAAATATTGCCTAATTTGATGATATTTTGTTTAAATCACATAAAAGAAAAGGGGATAATAAACGTCAAAATATTGCTAAATTCGATGATGTTTAGTACGAAACAAAATGCAAGAAAGCTTGCTTAAAATGCAATATTATGCGAAAATCTGAGATATGAAGGCCAAATCACATATCGTGATACTACATGAAATAGTATCGAAATATTGGTAAAAATGAATATATTTACATAATATCAAACTACATGAAAAACGTGAAGAGAGTCACTATTATTCCAAATTTCTGGATTTTAACGTCGAATCATAAAGCGAGGTTTCGTATTATTTAGATCTAAGAAATATGACAATGACATATGACAATGTTGTTTCCAATGAAAATGATAAAAATAAATGTGTTTTTATTAGAATTAACTAAAATGTTCCTGATTTTCCGTTTATATTACCGATGGAAGATGTACACGTAAAACCGCTCAATTCCGGCTGAAACGTCGATATATGCAATAAAAACCGAACTTCTCCCCTTTTCAATATCTTACTCAGTATTTCAACGAGAAACAAATAGATGATTAATGGTGAAGTATTTAAGTTTATTATCTAATCAATTACGTGTTTGCATCATTTTTATCGTATATTTAATGAATTAATACCAAAAAACTGAAAATTCACAAAAACGTGGAAAAACGGCCAAATATTGCCTAATTCGATGATATTTTGTTTAAATCACATAAAGGAAAAGGGGATGATAAACGTCCAAATATTGCTAAATTCGATGATGTTTAGTATGACACAAAATGCAAGAAAACTTGCTTAAAATGAAATATTAAGCGAAAATCTGAGATATGAAAGCCAAATCACATTTCGTGATACTACATGAAATAGTATCGAAATATTCGGAAATTTGTTTATATTTACGTAATATCAAATTACATGAAAAACGTGAAGAGAATCACTATTATTCCAAATTTGTGGATTTTAACTTCGAATCATAAAGCGAGGTTTCGTATTATTTAGATCCAAGAAAAGACATATGACAATGTTGTTTCCAATACAACACAAAATCTTTCATTTTTCATTTTCCAATACAAATGAAAAAAAATCAATGTGTTTTCATTAGAATTAACTAAAATGTTCCTGATTTTCCGTTTATATTACCGATGAAAGATGTACACGTAAAACCGCTCTAATCTGGCTGAAACGTCGATATATGCAATAAAAACCGAACTTCTCCCCTTTTTAATATCTTACTCAGTATTTCAGCGAGAAACAAATAGATGATTAAAGGTGAAGTATTTAAGTTTATTATCTAATCAATTACGTGTTTGCATTATTTTTATCGTATATTTAATGAATTAATACCAATAAACTGAAAATTCAAAAAACGTGAAAAAACGGCCAAATATTCCCTAATTCGATGATATTTTGTTTAAATAACATAAAGGAAAAGGGGATGATAAATGTCAAAATATTGCTAAATTCGATGATGTTTAGTATGACAAAATGCAAGAAAGCTTGCTTAAAATGCAATATTATGCGAAAATCTGAGATATAATGGCCGAATCACATGTCGTGATACTACATGAAATAGTATCGAAATATTGGTAAAAATGAATATATTTACGTAATATCAAACTACGTAAAAAACGTGAAAAAAGTCAGTATTATTCCAAATTTGAGGATTTTAACTTCGAATCATAAAGCGAGGTTTCGTATTATTTAGATCCAAGAAAAGACATATGACAATGTTGTTTCCAATATAAATGATAAAAATCAATGTGTTTTCATTAGAATTAACTAAAATGTTCCTGATTTTTCGTTTATATTACCGATGGAAGATGTACACGTAAAACCGCTATATTCCGGCTGAAACGTCGATATATGCAATAAAAACCGAACTTCTCCCCTTTTGAATATCTAACTCAGTATTTCAACGAGAAACAAATAGATGATTAAAGGTGAAGTATTTAAGTTTATTATCTAATCAATTACGTGTTTGCATCATTTTTATCGTATATTTAATGAATTAATACCAATAAACTGAAAATCCACAAAAAACATGGAAAAAGGGCAAAATATTGCCTAATTCGATGATATTTTGTTTAAATCACATAAAGGAAAAGGGGGATGATAAACGTCAAAATATTGCTAAATTCGATGATGTTTAGTACGAAACAAAATGCAAGAAAGCTTGCTTAAAATGCAAAATTATGCGAAAATCTGAGATATGAAGGCCAAATCACATATCGAGATACTACATGAAAAAGTATCGAAATATTGGTAAAAATGAATATATTTACGTAATATCAAAATACATAAAAAACGTAAAAAAAGTCAATATTTTTCCAAATTTGAGGATTTTAACCTCGAATCATAGAGCGAGGTTTTGTATTATTTAGATCCAAGAAAAGACATATGACAACGTTGTTTCCAATACAAATGAGAAAAATCAATGTGTTTTCATTAGAATTAACTAAAATGTTCCTGATTTTCCGTTTATATTTCCGATGGAAGATGTACACGTAAAACCGCTCAATTCCGGCTGAAACGTCGATATATGAAATAAAAACCGAACTTCTCCCCCTTTTCAATATCTTACTCAGTATTTCAACGAGAAACAAATAGATGACTAAAGGTGAAGTATTTAAGTTTATTATCTAATCAATTACGTGTTTGCATCATTTTTATCGTATATTTAATGAATTAATACGAATAAACTGAAAATTCACAAAAACGAGGAAAAACGGCAAAATATTGCCTAATTCGATGATATTCTGTTTAAATCACATAAAGGAAAAGGGGATGATAAACGTCAAAATATTGCTAAAATCGATGATGTTTAGTATGAAACAAAATGCAAGAAAACTGGTTAAAAATGCAAGATTATGCATAAATCTGAGATATGAAGTCCAAATCACATATCGTGATACTACATGAAATAGTATCGAATTATTGGTAAAAATGAATATATTTACGTAATATCAAATACATAAAAAACGTGAAAAACGTCAATATTATTCCAAATTTGAGGATTTTAACTTCGAATCATAGAGCGAGGTTTCGTATTATTTAGATCCAAGAAAAGATATATGACAATGTTGTTTCTAATACAAATGATAAAAATCAATGTGTTTTCCTTAGAATTACCTAAAATGTTCCTGATTTTCCGTTTATATTACCAATGGAAGATGTACACGTAAAACCGCTCTATTCCGGCTGAAACGACGAAATATGCAATAAAAACCGAACTTCTCCCCTTTTCAATATCTTACTCAGTATTTCAACGAGAAACAAATAGATGAGTAAAGGTGAAGAATTTAGGTTTTGTTATCTAATCAATTACGTGTTTGCATAATTTTTATCGTATATTTAATGAATTAATACCAATAAACTGAAAATTCACAAAAACATTGAAAAACGGCAAAATATTGCCTAATTTGATGATATTTTGTTTAAATCACATAAAAGAAAAGGGGATAATAAACGTCAAAATATTGCTAAATTCGATGATGTTTAGTACGAAACAAAATGCAAGAAAGCTTGCTTAAAATGCAATATTATGCGAAAATCTGAGATATGAAGGCCAAATCACATATCGTGATACTACATGAAATAGTATCGAAATATTGGTAAAAATGAATATATTTACATAATATCAAACTACATGAAAAACGTGAAGAGAGTCACTATTATTCCAAATTTCTGGATTTTAACGTCGAATCATAAAGCGAGGTTTCGTATTATTTAGATCTAAGAAATATGACAATGACATATGACAATGTTGTTTCCAATGAAAATGATAAAAATAAATGTGTTTTTATTAGAATTAACTAAAATGTTCCTGATTTTCCGTTTATATTACCGATGGAAGATGTACACGTAAAACCGCTCAATTCCGGCTGAAACGTCGATATATGCAATAAAAACCGAACTTCTCCCCTTTTCAATATCTTACTCAGTATTTCAACGAGAAACAAATAGATGATTAAAGGTGAAGTATTTAAGTTTATTATCTAATCAATTACGTGTTTGCATCATTTTTATCGTATATTTAATGAATTAATACCAAAAAACTGAAAATTCACAAAAACGTGGAAAAACGGCCAAATATTGCCTAATTCGATGATATTTTGTTTAAATCACATAAAGGAAAAGGGGATGATAAACGTCAAAATATTGCTAAATTCGATGATGTTTAGTATGACACAAAATGCAAGAAAACTTGCTTAAAATGAAATATTAAGCGAAAATCTGAGATATGAAAGCCAAATCACATTTCGTGATACTACATGAAATAGTATCGAAATATTCGGAAATTTGTTTATATTTACGTAATATCAAATTACATGAAAAACGTGAAGAGAATCACTATTATTCCAAATTTGTGGATTTTAACTTCGAATCATAAAGCGAGGTTTCGTATTATTTAGATCCAAGAAAAGACATATGACAATGTTGTTTCCAATACAACACAAAATCTTTCATTTTTCATTTTCCAATACAAATGAAAAAAAATCAATGTGTTTTCATTAGAATTAACTAAAATGTTCCTGATTTTCCGTTTATATTACCGATGAAAGATGTACACGTAAAACCGCTCTAATCTGGCTGAAACGTCGATATATGCAATAAAAACCGAACTTCTCCCCTTTTTAATATCTTACTCAGTATTTCAGCGAGAAACAAATAGATGATTAAAGGTGAAGTATTTAAGTTTATTATCTAATCAATTACGTGTTTGCATTATTTTTATCGTATATTTAATGAATTAATACCAATAAACTGAAAATTCAAAAAACGTGAAAAAACGGCCAAATATTCCCTAATTCGATGATATTTTGTTTAAATCACATAAAGGAAAAGGGGATGATAAATGTCAAAATATTGCTAAATTCGATGATGTTTAGTATGACAAAATGCAAGAAAGCTTGCTTAAAATGCAATATTATGCGAAAATCTGAGATATAATGGCCGAATCACATGTCGTGATACTACATGAAATAGTATCGAAATATTGGTAAAAATGAATATATTTACGTAATATGAAACTACGTAAAAAACGTGAAAAAAGTCAGTATTATTCCAAATTTGAGGATTTTAACTTCGAATCATAAAGCGAGGTTTCGTATTATTTAGATCCAAGAAAAGACATATGACAATGTTGTTTCCAATATAAATGATAAAAATCAATGTGTTTTCATTAGAATTAACTAAAATGTTCCTGATTTTTCGTTTATATTACCGATGGAAGATGTACACGTAAAACCGCTATATTCCGGCTGAAACGTCGATATATGCAATAAAAACCGAACTTCTCCCCTTTTGAATATCTAACTCAGTATTTCAACGAGAAACAAATAGATGATTAAAGGTGAAGTATTTAAGTTTATTATCTAATCAATTACGTGTTTGCATCATTTTTATCGTATATTTAATGAATTAATACCAATAAACTGAAAATCCACAAAAAACATGGAAAAAGGGCAAAATATTGCCTAATTCGATGATATTTTGTTTAAATCACATAAAGGAAAAGGGGGATGATAAACGTCAAAATATTGCTAAATTCGATGATGTTTAGTACGAAACAAAATGCAAGAAAGCTTGCTTAAAATGCAAAATTATGCGAAAATCTGAGATATGAAGGCCAAATCACATATCGAGATACTACATGAAAAAGTATCGAAATATTGGTAAAAATGAATATATTTACGTAATATCAAAATACATAAAAAACGTAAAAAAAGTCAATATTTTTCCAAATTTGAGGATTTTAACCTCGAATCATAGAGCGAGGTTTTGTATTATTTAGATCCAAGAAAAGACATATGACAACGTTGTTTCCAATACAAATGAGAAAAATCAATGTGTTTTCATTAGAATTAACTAAAATGTTCCTGATTTTCCGTTTATATTACCGATGGAAGATGTACACGTAAAACCGCTCAATTCCAGCTGAAACGTCGATATATGCAATAAAAACCGAACTTCTCCCCTTTTCAATATCTTACTCAGTATTTCAACGAGAAACAAATAGATGATTAAAGGTGAAGTATTTAAGTTTATTATCTAATCAATTACGTGTTTGCATCATTTTTATCGTATATTTAATGAATTAATACCAATAAACTGAAAATTCACAAAAAACATGGAAAAACGGCAAAATATTGCCTAATTCGATGATATTTTGTTTAAATCACATAAAAGAAAAGGGGATGATAAACGTCAAAATATTGCTAAATTCGATGATGTTTAGTACGAAACAAAATGCTAGAAAGCTTGCTTAAAATGCAATATTATGCGAAAATCTGAGATATGAAGGCCAAATCACATATCGTGATACTACATGAAATAGTATCGAAATATTGGTAAAAATGAATATATTTACGTAATATCAAACTACATTAAAAACTTAAAAAAAGTCAATATTATTCCAAATTTGAGGACTTTAACCTCGAATCATAGAGCGAGGTTTTGTATTATTTAGATCCAAGAAAAGACATATGACAACGTTGTTTCCAATACAAATGAGAAAAATCAATGTGTTTTCATTAGAATAAACTAAAATGTTCCTGATTTTTCGTTTATATTACCGATGGAAGATGTGCACGTAAAACCGCTATATTCCGGCTGAAACGTCGATATATGCAATAAAAACCGAACTTCTCCCCTTTTGAATATCTAACTCAGTATTTCAACGAGAAACAAATAGATGATTAAAGGTGAAGTATTTAAGTTTATTATCTAATCAATTACGTGTTTGCATCATTTTTATCGTATATTTAATGAATTAATACCAATAAACTGAAAATTCACAAAAAACATTGAAAAACGGCAAAATATTGCCTAATTCGATGATATTTTGTTTAAATCACATAAAGGAAAAGGGGATGATAAACGTCAAAATATTGATCTTTTCGATGATGTTTAGTACGAAACAAAATGAAAGAAAGCTTGCTTAAAATGCAATATTATGCGAAAATCTGAGATATGAAGGCCAAATCACATATCGTGATACTACATGAAATAGTATCGAAATATTGGTAAAAATGAATATATTTACGTAATATCAAACTACATGAAAAACGTGAAGAGAGTCACTATTTTTCCAAATTTGTGGATTTTAACTTCAAATCATAGAGCGAGGTTTCGTATTATTTAGATCCAAGAAAAGACATATGACAATGTTGTTTCCAATACAAATGATAAAAATCAATGTGTTTTCATTAGAATTAACTAAAATGTTCCTGATTTTCCGTTTATATTACCGACGGAAGATGTACACGTAAAACCGCTCTAATCCGGCTGAAACGTCGATATATGCAATAAAAACCGAACTTCTCCCCTTTTCAATATCTTACTCAGTATTTCAACGAGAAACAAATAGATGATTATAGGTGAAGTATTTAGGTTTATTATCTAATCAATTACGTGTTTTCATAATTTTTATCGTATATTTAATGAATTATTACCAATAAACTGAAAATTCACAAAAACGTGGAAAAACGATAAAATATTGCCTAATTCGATGATATTTTGTTTAAATCACATAAAGGAAAAGAAATAAACGTCAAAATATTGCTAAATTCGATGATGTTTAGTACGAAACAAAATGCAAGAGAGCTTGCTTAAAATGCAATATTATGCGAAAAAATGAGATATGAAGGCCAAGTCACATATCGTGATTCTACATGAAATAGTATCGAAATATTGGAAAAAATGAATATATTTACGTAATATCAAACTACATGAAAAACGTGAAGAGAGTAACTATTATTCCAAATTTGTGGGTTTTAACTTCGAATCATAGAACGAGGTTTCGTATTATTTAGATCCAAGAAAAGACATATGACAATGTTGTTTCCAATACAAATGATAAAAATCAATGTGTTTTCATTAGAATTAACTAAAATGTTCCTGATTTTCCGTTTATATTACCGACGGAAGATGTACACGTAAAACCGCTCTAATCCGGCTGAAATGTCGATATATGCAATAAAAACCGAACTTCTCCCCTTTTCAATATCTTACTTAGTATTTCCACGAGAATCAAGTAGATGATTAAAGGTGAAATATTTAAGTTTATTATCTAATCAATTACGTGTTTGCATCATTTTTATCGTATATTTAATGAATTAATACCAATAAACTGAAAATTCACAAAAATGTGGAAAAACGGCAAAATATTGCCTAATTCGATGATATTTTGTTTAAATCACATAAAGGAAAAGAAATAAACGTCAAAATATTGCTAAATTCGATGATGTTTAGTGCGAAACAAAATGCAAGAAAGCTTGCTAAAAAAGCAATATTATGCGAAAATCTGAGATATGAAGGCCAAATCACATATCGTGATACTATATGAAATAGTATCGAAATATTGGTAAAAATGAATATGTTTACGTAATATCAAACTACATAAAAACGTGAAAAAAGTCAATATTATTCCAAATTTGAGAATTTTCACTTCGAATGATAAGAGCGAGGTTTCGTATTACTTAGATCCAAGAAAAGACAAATGACAATGTTGTTTCCAATACAAATGATAAAAATCAATGTGTTTTCATTAGAATTAACTAAAATGTTCCTGATTTTCCGTTTATATTACCAACGGAAGATGTACACGTAAAACCGCTCTATTCCGGCTGAAACGTCGATATATGCAATAAAAACCGAACTTCTCCCCTTTTCAATATCTTACTCAGCATTTCAACGAGAAACAAATAGATGATTAAAGGTGAAGTATTTAAGTTTATTATCTAATCAATTACGTGTTTGCATCATTTTTATCGTATATTTAATGAATTAATACCAATAAACTTAAAATTCAAAAAAACGTGGAAAAACGGCAAAATATTGCCTAATTCGATGATATTTCGTTTAAATCACATAAAGGAAAAGGGGATGATAAACGTCAAAACATTGCTAAATTCGATGATGTTTAGTATGAAACAAAATGCAAGAAAACTTGCTGAAAATGCAATATTATGCGAAAATCTGAGATATGAAACCCAAATCACATATCGTGATACTACATGAAATAGTATCGAAATATTGGTAAAAATGAATATATTTACGTAATATCAAACTACATGAAAAACGTGAAGAGAGTCACTATTATTCCAAATTTGTGGATTTTAACTTCGAATAATAGAGCGAGGTTTCGTATTATTTAGATCCAAGAAAAGACATATGACAATGTTGTTTCTAATACAAATGATAAAAAACAATGTATTTTCATTAGAATTAACTAAAATGTTCCTGATTTTCCGTTTATATTACCGACGGAAGATGTACACGTAAAACCGCTCTAATCCGGCTGAAATGTCGATATATGCAATAAAAACTGAACTTCTCCCTTTTTCAATATCTTACTTAGTATTTCAACGAGAAACAAATAGATGATTAAAGGTAAAGTATTTAAGTTTATTATCTAATCAATTACGTGTTTGCATCATTTTTATCGTATATTTAATGAATTAATACCAATAAACTGAAAATTCACAAAAACGTGAAAAACGGCAAAATATTGCTTAATTCGATGATATTTTCTTTAAATCACATAAAGGAAAAGAAATAAACGTCAAAATATTGCTAAATTCGATGATGTTTAGTACGAAACAAAATGCAAGAAAGCTTGCTAAAAATGCAATATTATGCGAAAATCTGAGATATGAAGGCCAAATCACATATTGTGATATTACATGAAATTGTATCGAAATATTGGTAAAAATGAATATATTTACGTAATATCAAACTACATAAAAATGTGAAAAAAGTCAATATTATTTCAAATTTGAGGATTTTAACTTCGAATCATAGATCGAGGTTTCGTATTATTTAGATCCAAGAAAAGACATATGACAATGTTGTTTCCAATACAAATGATAAAAATCAATGTGTTTTCATTAGAATTAACTAAAATGTTCCTGATTTTCCGTTTATATTACCGACGGAAGATGTACACGTAAAACCGCTCTTATCCGGCTCAAACGTCGATATATGCAATAAAAACCGAACTTCTCCCATTTTCAATATCTTACTTAGTATTTCAACGAGAAACAAATAGATGATTAAAGGTGAAGTATTTAAGTTTATTATCTAATCAATTACGTGTTGGCATCATTTTTATCGTATATTTAATGAATTAATACCAATAAACTGAAAATTCACAAAAATGTAGAAAAACGGCAAAATATTGCCAAATTCGATGATATTTTGTTTAAATCACATAAAAGAAAAGAAATAAACGTCAAAATATTGCTAAATTCGATGATGTTTAGTACGAAACAAAATGCAAGAAAGCTTGCTTAAAATGCAATATTATGCGAAAATCTGAGATATGAAGGCCAAATCAAATATCGTGATACTACATGAAATAGTATCGAAATATTGGTAAAAATGAATATATTTACGTAATATCAAACTACATAAAAACATGAAAAAAGTCAATATTATTCCAAATTTGAGGATTTTCACTTGGAATCATAGAGCGAGGTTTCGTATTATTTAGATCCAAGAAAAGACAAATGACAATGTTGTTTCCAATACAAATGATAAAAATCAATGTGTTTTCATTAGAATTAACTAAAATGTTCCTGATTTTCCGTTTATATTTCCGACTGAAGATGTACACGTAAAACCGCTCTATTCTGGCTGAAACGTCGATATATGCAATAAAAACCGAACTTCTCCCCTTTTCAATATCTTACTCAGTATTTCAACGAGAAACAAATAGATGATTATAGGTGAAGTATTTAAGTTTATTATCTAATCAATTACGTGTTTGCATCATTTTTATCGTATATTTAATGAATTAATACCAATAAACTGAAAATTCACAAAAACGTGGAAAAACGGCAAAATATTGCCTAATTCGATGATATTTTGTTTAAATCACATAAAGGAAAAGTGGATGATAAACGTCAAAATATTCCTAAATTCGATGATGTTTAGTACGAAACAAAATGCAAGAAAGCTTGCTTACAATGCAATATTATGCGAAAATCTGAGATATAAAGGCCAAATCACATATCGTGATATTACATGAAATAGTATCGAAATATTGGTAAAATGAATTTATTTAAGTAATATCAAACTACATAAAAAACGTGAAAAAAGTCAATATTATTCCAAATTTGAGGATTTTAACTTCGAATCATAGAGCGAGGTTTCGTATTAATTACATCCAAGAAAAGATATATGACAATGTTGTTTCCAATACAAATGATAAAAATCAATGTGTTTTCATTAGAATTAACTAAAATGTTCCTGATTTTTCGTTTATATTACCGACGGAAGACGTACACATAAAACCGCTCTAATCTGGCTGAAACGTCGATATATGCAATTAAACCGAACTTCTCCCCTTTTTAATATCCTACTCATTATTTCAACGAGAAACAAATAGATGATTAAAGGTGAAGTATTTAAGTTTATTATCTAATCAATTACCTGTTTGCATCATTTTTATCGTATATTTAATGAATTAAAACCAATAAACTGAAAATTCACAAAAACATGGAAAAACGGCAAAATATTGCCTAATTTGATGATATTTTGTTTAAATCACATAAAGGAAAAGGGGATGATAAACGTCAAAATATTGCTAAATTCGATGATGTTTAGTACGAAACAAAATGCAAGAAAGCTTGCTTAAAATGCAATATTATGCGAAAATCTGAGATATGAAGGCCAAATCACATATCGTGATACTACATGAAATAGTATCGAAATATTGGTAAAAATGAATATATTTACATAATATCAAACTACATGAAAAACGTGAAGAGAGTCACTATTATTCCAAATTTCTGGATTCTAACTTCGAATCATAAAGCGAGGTTTCGTATTATTTAGATCTAAGAAATATGACAATGACATATGACAATGTTGTTTCCAAAAAATATGATAAAAATCAATGTGTTTTCATTAGAATTAACTAAAATGTTCCTGATTTTCCGTTTATATTACCGATGGAAGATGTACACGTAAAACCGCTCAATTCCGGGTGAAACGTCGATATATGCAATAAAAACCGAACTTCTCCCCCTTTTCAATATCTTACTCAGTATTTCAACGAGAAACAAATAGATGATTAAAGGTGAAGTATTTAAGTTTATTATCTAATCAATTACGTGTTTGCATCATTTTTATCGTATATTTAATGAATTAATACCAAAAAACTGAAAATTCACAAAAACGTGGAAAAACGGCCAAATATTGCCTAATTCGATGATATTTTGTTTAAATCACATAAAGGAAAAGGGGATGATAAACGTCAAAATATTGCTAAATTCGATGATGTTTAGTATGACACAAAATGCAAGAAAACTTGCTTAAAATGAAATATTAAGCGAAAATCTGAGATATGAAAGCCAAATCACATTTCGTGATACTACATGAAATAGTATCGAAATATTCGGAAATTTATTTATATTTACGTAATATCAAATTACATGAAAAACGTAAAGAGAATCACTATTATTCCAAATTTGTGGATTTTAACTTCGAATCATAAAGCGAGGTTTCGTATTATTTAGATCCAAGAAAAGACATATGACAATGTTGTTTCCAATACAACACAAAATCTTTCATTTTTCATTTTCCAATACAAATGAAAAAAAATCAATGTGTTTTCATTAGAATTAACTAAATTGTTCCTGATTTTCCGTTTATATTACCGATGAAAGATGTACACGTAAAACCGCTCAATTCCGGCTGAAACGTCGATATATGCAATAAAAACCGAACTTCTCCCCTTTTCAATATCTTACTCAGTATTTCAACGAGAAACAAATAGATGATTAAAGGTGAAGTATTTAAGTTTATTATCTAATCAATTACGTGTTTGCATCATTTTTATCGTATATTTAATGAATTAATACGAATAAACTGAAAATTCACAAAAACGAGGAAAAACGGCAAAATATTGCCTAATTCGATGATATTCTGTTTAAATCACATAAAGGAAAAGGGGATGATAAACGTCAAAATATTGCTAAAATCGATGATGTTTAGTATGAAACAAAATGCAAGAAAACTGGTTAAAAATGCAAGATTATGCGAAAATCTGAGATATGAAGTCCAAATCACATATCGTGATACTACATGAAATAGTATCGAATTATTGGTAAAAATGAATATATTTACGTAATATCAAATACATAAAAAACGTGAAAAACGTCAATATTATTCCAAATTTGAGGATTTTAACTTCGAATCATAGAGCGAGGTTTCGTGTTATTTAGATCCAAGAAAAGACATATGACAACGTTGTTTCCAATACAAATGAGAAAAATCAATGTGTTTTCATTAGAATTAACTAAAATGTTCCTGATTTTCCGTTTATATTACCGATGGAAGATGTACACGTAAAACCGCTCAATTCCTGCTGAAAGTCGATATATGCAATAAAAACCGAACTTCTCCCCTTTTCAATATCTTACTCAGTATTTCAACGAGAAACAAATAGATGATTAAAGGTGAAGTATTTAAGTTTATTATCTAATCAATTACGTGTTTGCATCATTTTTATCGTATATTTAATGAATTAATACCAATAAACTGAAAATTCACAAAAAACATGGAAAAACCGCAAAATATTGCCTAATTCGATGATATTTTGTTTAAATCACAAAAGAAAAGGGGATGATAAACGTCAAAATATTGCTAAATTCGATGATGTTTAGTACGAAACAAAATGCAAGAAAGCTTGCTTAAAATGCAATATTATGCGAAAATCTGAGATATGAAGGCCAAATCACATATCGTGATACTACATGAAATAGTATCGAAATATTGGTAAAAATGAATATATTTACGTAATATCAAACTACATTAAAAACTTAAAAAAAGTCAATATTATTCCAAATTTGAGGACTTTAACCTCGAATCATAGAGCGAGGTTTTGTATTACTTAGATCCAAGAAAAGACATATGACAACGTTGTTTCCAATACAAATGAGAAAAATCAATGTGTTTTCATTAGAATTAACTAAAATGTTCCAGATTTTTCGTTTATATTACCGATGGAAGATGTGCACGTAAAACCGCTATATTCCGGCTGAAACGTCGATATATGCAATAAAAACCGAACTTCTCCCCTTTTGAATATCTAACTCAGTATTTCAACGAGAAACAAATAGATGATTAAAGGTGAAGTATTTAAGTTTATTATCTAATCAATTACGTGTTTGCAACATTTTTATCGTATATTTAATGAATTAATACCAATAAACTGAAAATTCATAAAAAACATGGCAAAACGGCAAAATATTGCCTAATTCGCTGATATTTTGTTTAAATCACATAAAGGAAAAGGGGATGATAAACGTCAAAATATTGATCTTTTCGATGATGTTTAGTACGAAACAAAATGCAAGAAAGCTTGCTTAAAATGCAATATTATGCGAAAATCTGAGATATGAAGGCCAAATCACATATCGTGATACTACATGAAATAGTATCGAAATATTGGTAAAAATGAATATATTTACGTAATATCAAACTACATAAAAAACGTAAAAAAAGTCAATATTGTTCCAAATTTGAGGATTTTAACTTCGAATCATAGAGCGAGGTTTCGTATTATTTAGATCCAAGAAAAGACATATGACAACGTTGTTTCCAATACAAATGATAAAAATCAATGTGTTTTCATTAGAATTAACTAAAATGTTCCTGATAATTCCGTTTATATTACCGACGGAAGATGTACACGTAAAACCGCTCTAATCCGGCTGAAACGTCGATATATGCAATAAAAACCGAACTTCTCCCCTTATCAATATCTTACTCAGTATTTCAACGAGAAACAAAGAGATGATTAAAGGTGAAGTATTTAAGTTAATTATCTAATCAATTACGTGTTTGCATCATTTTTATCGTATATTTAATGAATTAATACCAATAAACTGAAAATTCACAAAAACGTGGAAAAACGGCAAAATATTGACTAATTCGATAATATTTGGTTTAAATCACATAAGGGAAAAGAAATAAACGTCAAAATATTGCTAAATTCGATGATGTTTAGTACGAAACAAAATGCAAGAAAGCTTTCTTAAAATGAAATATTATTCGAAAATCTGAGATATAAAGGCCAAATCACATATCGTGATACTACATGAAATAGTATCGAAATATTGGTAAAAATGAATATATTTACGTAATATCAAACTACATGAAAAACGTGAAGAGAGTCACTATTATTCCAAATTTGTGGATTTTAACTTCGAATCATAGAGCGAGGTTTCGTATTATTTAGATCTAAGAAAAGATATATGACAATGTTGTTTCCAATACAAACGATAAAAATCAATGTGTTTTCATTAGAATTAACTAAAATGTTCCTGATTTTCCGTTTATATTACCGACGGAAGATGTACACGTAAAACCGCTCTAATCTGGCTGAAACGTCGATATATGCAATAAAAACCGAACTTCTCCCCTTTTTAATATCTTACTCAGAATTTCAACGAGAAACAAATAGATGATTAAAGGTGAAGTATTTAAGTTTATTATCTAATCAATTAAGTGTTTGCATTATTTTTATCGTATATTTAATGAATTAATACCAATAAACTGAAAATTCAAAAAACTAGAAAAAACGGCCAAATATTCCCTAATTCGATGATATTTTGTTTAAATCACATAAAGGAAAAGGGGATGATAAATGTCAAAATATTGCTAAATTCGATGATGTTTAGTATGACAAAATGCAGAACAGCTTGCTTAAAATGCAATATTATGCGAAAATCTGAGATATAATGGCCGAATCACATATCGTGATACTACATGAAATAGTATCGAAATATTGGTAAAAATGAATATATTTATGTAATATCAAACTACATAAAAAACGTGAAAAAAGTCAATATTATTCCAAATTTGAGGATTTTAACTTCGAATCATAAAGCGAGGTTTCGTATTATTTAGATCCAAGAAAAGACAATGTTGTTTCCAATACAAATGATAAAAATCAATGTGTTTTCATTAGAATTAACGAAAATGTTCCTGATTTTCCGTTTATATTACCGATGGAAGATGTACACGTAAAACCGCTCTATTCCGGCTGAAACGTCGATATATGCAATAAAAACCGAACTTCTCCCCTTTTCAATATCTTACTCAGCATTTCAACGAGAAACAAATAGATGATTAAAGGTGAAGTATTTAAGTTTATTATCTAATCAATTACGTGTTTGCATCATTTTTATCGTATATTTAATGAATTAAAACCAATAAAGTTAAAATTAAAAAAAACGTAGGAAAAACGGCAAATTATTGCCTAATTCGATGATATTTTGTTTAAATCACATAAAGGAAAAGGGGATGATAAACGTCAAAATATTGCTAAATTCGATGATGTTTAGTACGAAACAAAATGCAAGAAAGCTTGCTTAAAATGCAATATTATGCGAAAATCTGAGATATGAAGGTCAAATCACATATCGAGATACTACATGAAATAGTATCGAAATATTGGTAAAAATGAATATATTTACGTAATATCAAACTACATAAAAAACGTAAAAAAAGTCAATATTTTTCCAAATTTGAGGATTTTAACCTCGAATCATAGAGCGAGGTTTTGTATTATTTAGATCCAAGAAAAGACATATGACAACGTTGTTTCCAATACAAATGAGAAAAATCAATGTGTTTTCATTAGAATTAACTAAAATGTTCCTGATTTTCCGTTTATATTACCGATGGAAGATGTACACGTAAAATCGCTCAATTCCAGCTGAAACGTCGATATATGCAATAAAAACCGAACTTCTCCCCTTTTCAATATCTTACTCAGTATTTCAACGAGAAACAAATAGATGATTAAAGGTGAAGTATTTAAGTTTATTATCTAATCAATTACGTGTTTGCATCATTTTTATCGTATATTTAATGAATTAATACCAATAAACTGAAAATTCACAAAAAACATGGAAAAACGGCAAAATATTGCCTAATTCGATGATATTTTGTTTAAATCACATAAACGAAAAGGGGATGATAAACGTCAAAATATTGCTAAATTCGATGATGTTTAGTACGAAACAAAATGCAAGAAAGCTTGCTTAAAATGCAATATTATGCGAAAATCTGAGATATGAAGGCCAAATCACATATCGAGATACTACATGAAATAGTATCGAAATATTGGTAAAAATGAATATATTTACGTAATATCAAACTACATAAAAAACGTAAAAAAAGTCAATATTATTCCAAATTTGAGGATTTTAACCTCGAATCATAGAGCGAGGTTTTGTATTATTTAGATCCAAGAAAAGACATATGACAACGTTGTTTCCAATACAAATGATAAAAATCAATGTGTTTTCATTAGAATTAACTAAAATGTTCCTGATAATTCCGTTTATATTACCGACGGAAGATGTACACGTAAAACCGCTCTAATCCGGCTGAAACGTCGATATATGAAATAAAAACCGAACTTCTCCCCTTATCAATATCTTAATCAGTATTTCAATGAGAAACAAATAGATGATTAAAGGTGAAGTATTTAAGTTTATTATCTAATCAATTACGTGTTTGCATCATTTTTATCGTATATTTAATGAATTAATACCAATAAACTGAAAATTCACAAAAACGTGGAAAAACGGCAAAAAATTGCCTAATTCGATAATATTTGGTTTAAATCACATATAGGAAAAGGGGATGATAAATGTCAAAATATTGCTAAATTCGATGATGTTTAGTACGAAACAAAATGCAAGAAAGCTTGCTTAAAATGCAATATTATGCGAAAATCTGAGATATGAAGGCCAAATCACATATCGTGATACTACATGAAATAGTATCGAAATATTGGTAAAAATGAATATATTTACGTAATATCAAACTACATAAAAACATGAAAAAAGTCAATATTATTCCAAATTTGAGGATTTTCACTTCGAATCATAGAGCGAGGTTTCGTATTATTTAGATCCAAGAAAAGACATATGACAATGTTGTTTCCAATTTAAATGATAAAAATCAATGTGTTTTCATTAGAATAAACTAAAATGTTCCTGATTTTCCGTTTATACTACCGACGGAAGATGTACACGTAAAACCGCTCTAATCCGTCTGAAACGTCGATATATGCAATAAAAACCGAACTTCTCCCCTTTTCAATATCTTACTCAGTATTTAAACGAGAAACAAATAGATGATTAAAGGCGAAGTATTTAGGTTTATTATCTAACCAATCACGTGTTTTCATAATTTTTATCGTATATTTAATGAATTAATACCAATAAACTGAAAATTCACAAAAACGTGGAAAAACGGCCAAATATTGCCTAATTCGATGATATTTTGTTTAAATCACATAAAGGAAAAGGGGATGATAAACGTCAAAATATTGCTAAATTCGATGATGTTTAGTATGACAAAATGCTAGAAATCTTGCTTAAAATGCAATATTATGCGAAAATTTGAGATATAATGGCCAAATCACATATCGTGATACTACATGAAATAGTATCGAAATATTGGTAAAAATGAATATATTTACGTAATATCAAACTACGTGAAAAACGTGAAGAGAGTCACTATTATTCCAAATTTGTGGATTTTAACTTCGAATCATAAAGCGAGGTTTCGTATTAGTTAGATCCAAAAAAAGACATATGATAATGTTGTTTCCAATACAAATGTTAAAAATCAATGTGTTTTCATTAGAATTAACTAAAATGTTCCTGATTTTCCGTTTATATTACCGACGGAAGATGTACACGTTAAACCGCTATAATCCGGGTGAAACGTCGATATATGCAATAAAAACCGAACTTCTCCCCTTTTCAATATCTTACTCAGTATTTTAACGAGAAACAAATAGATAATTAAAGGTGAAGTATTTAAGTTTATTATCTAATCAATTAATGTTTGCATCATTTGTATCGTATATTTATTGAATTAATACCAATAAACTGAAAATTCACAAAAACGAGGAAAAACGGTAAAATATTGCCTAATTCGATGATATTCTGTTTAAATCACATAAAGGAAAAGGGGATGATAAACGTCAAAATATTGCTAAATTCGATGATGTTTAGTATGAAACAAAATGCAAGAAAACTTGCTTAAAACGCAATATTATGCGAAAATTTGAGATATGAAGGCCAAATCACATATCGTGATACTACATGAAATATTATCGAAATATTGGTAAAAATGAATATATTTACGTAATATCAAACTACATAAAAAACGTGAAAAACGTCAATATTATTCCATATTTGAGGATTCGATGATGTTAGTATGAAACAAATTTCAAGAAAACTTGCTTAAACAGAATATTATCGAATTAGGCAATATTTTGCCGTTTTTCCTCGTTTTTGTGAATTTTCAGTTTATTGGTATTAATTCATTAAATATACGATACAAATGATGCAAACACGTAATTGATTAGATAATAAACTTAAATACTTCACCTTTAATCATCTATTTGTTTCTCGTTGAAATACTGAGTAAGATATTGAAAAAGGGGAGAAGTTCGGTTTTTATTGCATATATCGACGTTTCAGCCGGATTAGAGCAGTTTTACGTGTACATCTTCCGTCGGTAATATAAACGGAAAATAAGGAACATTTAAGTTAATTTTAATGAAAACACATTGATTTTTATCATTTGTATTGGAAACAACATTGTCATATATCTTTTCTTGGATCTAAATAATACGAAACCTCGCTCTATGATTCGAAGTTAAAATCCTCAAATTTGGAATAATATTGACGTTTTTCTCGTGTTTTATGTAGTTTGATATTACGTAAATATATTCATTTTTACCAATATTTCGATACTATTTCATGTAGTATCACGAAATGTGATTTGGCCTTCATATCTACGATTTTCGCATAATATTGCATTTTAAGCACGTTTTCTTGCATTTTGTGTCATACTAAACATAATCGAATTTAGCAATATTTTGACGTTTATCATCCCCTTTTCCTTTATGTGATTTAAAAAAAATATCATCGAATTAGGCAATATTTTGCCGTTTTTCCACGTTTTTGTGAATTTTCAGTTTATTGGTAATAATTCATTAAATATACGATAAAAATGATGCAAACACGTAATTGATTAGATAATAAACTTAAATACTTCACCTTTAATCATCTATTTCTTTCTCGTTGAAATACTGAGTAAGATATTAAAAAGGGGAGAAGTTCGGTTTTTATTGCATATATCGACGTTTCAGCCGGATTAGAGCAGTTTTACGTGTACATCTTCCGTCGGTAATATAAACGGAAAATCAGGAACATTTAAGTTAATTCTAATGAAAACACATTGATTTTTATCATTTGTATTGGAAACAACATTGTCATATATCTTTTCTTGGATCTAAATAATACGAAACCTCGCTCTATGATTCGAAGTTAAAATCCACAAATTTGGAATAATAGTGACTCTCTTCACGTTTTTCATGTAGTTTGATATTACGTAAATATATTCATTTCTACCAATATTTCTTTACTATTTCATGTAGTATCACGATATGTGATTTGGCCTTCATATCTCAGATTTTCGCATAATATTGCATTTTCAGCAAGTTTTCTTGCATTTTGTTTCATACTAAACATCATCGAATTTAGCAATATTTTGACGCTTATCATCCCCTTTTCCTTTATGTGATTTAAACAAAATATCTTCGAATTAGGCAATATTTTGCCGTTTTTCCACGTTTTTGTGAATTTTCAGTTTATTGGTATTAATTCATTAAATATACGATAAAAATGATGCAAACACGTAATTGATTAGATAATAAACTTAAATACTTCACCATTAATCATCTATTTGTTTCTCGTTGAAATACTGAGTAAGATATTGAAAAGGGGAGAAGTTCGGTTTTTATTATATATATCGACGTTTCAGCCGGAATAGAGCAGTTTTACGTGTACATCTTCCATCGGTAATATAAACGGAAAATCAGGAACATTTTAGTTAATTCTTATGAAAACACATTGATTTTTATCATTTGAATTGGAAACAACATTGTCATATGTCTTTTCTTGGATCTAAATAATACGAAACCTCGCTCAATGATTCGAAGTTAAAATCCTCAAATTTGGAATAATATTGACGTTTTTCACGTTTTTTATGTAGTTTGATATTACGTAAATATATTCATTTTTACCAATATTTCGATACTATTTCATGTAATATCACGATATGTGATTTGGCCTTCATATCTCAGATTTTCGCATAATATTGCATTTTAAGCAAGCTTTCTTGCATTTTGTTTCCTACTAAACATCATCGAATTTAGCAATATTTTGACGTTTATTTCTGTTTCTTTATGTGATTTAAACAAAATATCATCGAATTAGGCAATATTTTGCCGTTTTTCCACGTTTTTGTGAATTTTCAGTTTTTTGGTATTAATTCATTAAATATATGATAAAAATGATGCGAACACGTAATTGATTAGATAATAAACTTAAATACTTCACCTTTAATCATCTATTTGTTTCTCGTTGAAATACTGAGTAAGATATTAAAAGGGGAGAAGTTCGGTTTCTATTGCATATATCGACGTTTCAGCCGGATTAGAGCGGTTTTAGGTGTACATCCTCCGTCGGTAATATAAACGGAAAATCAGGAACATTTTAGTTAATTCTAATGAAAACACATTGATTTTTATCATTTGTATTGGAAACAACATTGTCATATGTCTTTTCTTGGATCTAAATAATACGAAACCTCGCTCTATGATTCGAAGTTAAAATCCTCAAATTTGGAATAATATTGAATTTTTTCACGTTTTAATGTAGTTTGATATTACGTAAATATATTCATTTTTACCAATATATCGATACTATTTCATGTAGTATCACGAAATGTGATTTGGCCTTCATATCTACGATTTTCGCATAATATTGCATTTTAAGCACGTTTTCTTGCATTTTGTGTCATATTAAACATAATCGAATTTAGCAATATTTTGACGTTTATCATCCCCTTTTCCTTTATGTGATTTAAAAAAAATATCATCGAATTAGGCAATATTTAGCCGTTTTTCCACGTTTTTGTGAATTTTCAGTTTATTGGTAATAATTCATTAAATATACGATAAAAATGATGCAAACACGTAATTGATTAGATAATAAACTTAAATACTTCACCTTTAATCATCTATTTGTTTCTCGTTGAAATACTGAGTAAGATATTAAAAAGGGGAGAAGTTCGGTTTTTATTGCATATATCGACGTTTCAGCCGGATTAGAGCAGTTTTACGTGTACATCTTCCGTCGGTAATATAAACGGAAAATCAGGAACATTTAAGATAATTCTAATGAAAACACATTGATTTTTATCATTTGTATTGGAAACAACATTGTCATATATCTTTTCTTGGATCTAAATAATACGAAACCTCGCTCTATGATTCGAAGTTAAAATCCACAAATTTGGAATAATAGTGACTCTCTTCACGTTTTTCATGTAGTTTGATATTACGTAAATATATTCATTTTTACCAATATTTCGATACTATTTCATGTAGTATCACGATATGTGATTTGGCCTTCATATCTCAGATATTCGAATAATATTGCATTTTCAGCAAGTTTACTTGCATTTTGTTTCATACTAAACATCATCGAATTTAGCAATATTTTGACGTTTATCATTCCCTTTTCCTTTATGTGATTTAAACAAAATATCATCGAAATAGGCAATATTTTGCCGTTTTCCACGTTCTTGTGAATTTTCAGTTTATTGGTATTAATTCATTAAATATACGATAAAAATGATACAAACACGTAATTGATTAGATAACAAACTTAAATACTTCACCCTTAATCATCTATTTGTTTCTCGTTGAAATTCTGAGTAAGATATTAAAAAGAGGAGAAGTTCGGTTTGTATTGCATATATCGACGTTTCAGCCGGAATAGAGCGGTTTTACGTGTACATCTTCCATCGGTAATAAAACGAAAAAACAGGAACATTTTAGTTAATTCTAATGAAAACACATTGATTTTTATCATTTGTATTGGAAACAACATTGTCATATGTCTTTTCATGGATACAAATAATACGAAACCTCGCTCTATGATTCGAAGTTAAAATCCTCAAATTTGGAATAATATTGACGTTTTTCACGCTTTTTATGTAGTTTGATATTACGTAAATATATTCATTTTTACCAATATTTCGATACTATTTCATGTAGTATCACGATATGTGATTTGGCCTTCATATCTCAGATTTTCGCATAATATTGCATTTTAAGCAAGCTTTCTTGCATTTTGTTTCCTACTAAACATCATCGAATTTAGCAATATTTTGACGTTTATTTCTGTTTCTTTATGTGATTTAAACAAAATATCATCGAATTAGGCAATATTTTGCCGTTTTTCTACGTTTTTGTGAATTTTCAGTTTATTGGTATTAATTCATTAAATATATGATAAAAATGATGCGAACACGTAATTGATTAGATAATAAACTTAAATACTTCACCTTTAATCATCTATTTGTTTCTCGTTGAAATACTGAGTAAGATATTAAAAGGGGAGAAGTTCGGTTTTTATTGCATATATCGACGTTTCAGCCGGATTAGAGCGGTTTTACGTGTACATCTTCCGTCGGTAATATAAACGGAAAATCAGGAACATTTTAGTTAATTCTAATGAAAACACTTTGATTTTTATCATTTGTATTGGAAACAACATTGTCATATATCTTTTCTTGTTTCTAAATAATACGAAACCTCGCTCTATGATTCGAAGTTAAAATCCACAAATTTGGAATAATAGTGACTCTCTTCACGTTTTCATGTAGTTTGATATTACGTAAATATATTGTGACGATAATCTCCTTCAAGAGATTGAGCCTGCTCTTCCCTCCACAAATACGTCGATCCAACTATATAAAACTACTATGGAAGAAATGTCCAACAACGACAACAACATCTCCAAGGTTTGCCAGAGTGCAAAACGTATGCAGCCAGGAACACCTGCTCAGACTCAAACCGCCAAACTACCTGTCTTACTGCCGGCTCCCCGCTGATTGGTCGCCGGTCGGGCTGCAACTGCACTCGCCCCCCCCCCCCATACTTCTTGATGTCTGGGGCCGCCACGACCTCAGTCCTCAGAATATTTCGTGCTTTCACAGTTAACACTTCTCCCTGTTAGACGTAAGCTTTAGCGTACGTATACTGAGAGAGGTGATAGCTTAAAGCCAATATTCCAGCACCTTTCATATACTTGAATATTGCACTTCTTGTTATTTTGTCTTAACGTAACTTTTCATTGTGTCATTTAATTATTCTTATTATTTTGATTGATTGATTTTATTATACGAATTTGTTTGACCATTTTATTCATGTTTTATTTCTTTAACGTAATTAAAATTTCATTGTTAAAATTTACTTGTGTTTTGTGTGTCTTCTCCTTACCTTACCACAGACGAAGTTCCAGATTTTCTATTTTTTTTAATACTATGTGACGAGGCCATACCCCTAGCTTTGAACAGCCGAACACCAACGCGTTACCGTCACAATATTCATTTTTACCAATATTTCGATACTATTTACTGTAGTATCACGATATGTGATTTGGCCTTCATATCTCCGATTTTCGCATAATATTGCATTTTCAGCAAGTTTTCTTGCATTTTGTTTCATACTAAACATCATCGAATTTAGCAATATTTTGACGTTTATCATCCCCTTTTCCTTTATGTGATTTAAACAAAATATCATCGAAATAGGCAATATTTTGCCGTTTTCCACGTTTTTGTGAATTTTCAGTTTATTGGTATTAATTCATTAAATATACGATAAAAATGATGCAAACACGTAATTGATTAGATAACAAACTTAAATACTTCACCTTTAATCATCTATTTGTTTCTCGTTGAAATACTGAGTAAGATATTAAAAAGGGATAAGTTCGGTTTGTATTGCATATATCGACGTTTCAGCCGGAATAGAGCGGTTTTACGGGTACATCTTCCATCGGTAATAAAACGGAAAAACAGGAACATTTTAGTTAATTCTAATGAAAACACATTGATTTTTATCATTTGTATTGGAAACAACATTGTCATATGTCTTTTCATGGATCTAAATAATACGAAACCTCGCTCTATGATTCGAAGTTAAAATCCTCAAATTTGGAATAATATTGACGTTTTTCACGCTTTTTATGTAGTTTGATATTACGTAAATATATTCATTTTTACCAATATTTCGATACTATTTCATGTAGTATCCCGATATGTGATTTGGCCTTCATATCTCAGATTTTCGCATAATATTGCATTTTAAGCAAGCTTTCTTGCATTTTGTTTCCTACTAAACATCATCGAATTTAGCAATATTTTGACGTTTATTTCTGTTTCTTTATGTGATTTAAACAAAATATCATCGAATTAGGCAATATTTTGCCGTTTTTCCACGTTTTTGTGAATTTTCAGTTTATTGGTATTAATTCATTAAATATATGATAAAAATGATGCGAACACGTAATTGATTAGATAATAAACTTAAATACTTCACCTTTAATCATCTATTTGTTTCTCGTTGAAATACTAAGTAAGATATTGAAAAGGGGAGAAGTTCGATTTTTATTGCATATATCGACATTTCAGCCGGATTAGAGCGCTTTTACGTGTTCATCTTCCGTCGGTAATATAAACGGAAAATCAGGAACATTTTACTTAATTCTAATGAATACACATTGATTTTTATCATTTGTATTTGAAACAACATTGTCATATGTCTTTTCTTGGATCTAAATAATACGAAACCTCGCTCTATGATTCGAAGTTAAAATCCTCAAATTTGGAATAATATTGACTTTTTTCACGTTTTTATGTAGTTTGATATTACGTAAATATATTCATTTTTATCAATATTTCGATACTATTTCATGAAGTATCACGATATGTGATTTGGCCTTCATATCTCAGATTTTCGCATAATATTGCATTTTAAGCAAGCATTCTTGCATTTTGTTTCGTACTAAACATCATCGAATTTACAATATTTTGTCGTTTATTTCTTTTCCTTTATGTGATTTAAACAAAATATCATCGAATTAGGCAATATTTTGCCGTTTTTCCACGTTTTTGTGAATTTTCAGTTTAATGGTATTAATTCATTAAATATACAATAAAAATGATGCAAACACGTAATTGATTAGATAATAAACTTAAATACTTCACCTTTAATCATCTATTTGTTTCTCGTTGAAATACTGAGTAAGATATTAAAAGGGGAGAAGTTCGGTTTTTATTGCATATATCGACGTTTCAGCCGGATTAGAGCGGTTTTACGTGTACATCTTCCGTCGGTAATATAAACGGAAAATCAGGAACATTTTAGTTAATTCTAATGAAAACACTTTAATTTTTATCATTTGTATTGGAAACAACATTGTCATATATCTTTTCTTGTTTCTAAATAATACGAAACCTCGCTCTATGATTCGAAGTTAAAATCCACAAATTTGGAATAATAGTGACTCTCTTCACGTTTTCATGTAGTTTGATATTACGTAAATATATTCATTTTTACCAATATTTCGATACTATTTCATGTAATATCACGATATGTGATTTGGCCTTCATATCTCAGATTTTCGCATAATATTGCATTTTCAGCAAGTTTTCTTGCATTTTGTTTCATACTAAACATCATCGAATTTAGCAATATTTTGACATTTATCATCCCCTTTTCCTTTATGTGATTTAAACAAAATATCATCGAAATAGGCAATATTTTGCAATTTTCCACGTTTTTGTGAATTTTCAGTTTATTGGTATTAATTCATTAAATATACGATAAAAATGATGCAAACACGTAATTGATTATATAACAAACATAAATACTTCACCTTTAATCATCTATTGGTTTCTCGTTGAAATACTGAGTAAGATATTAAAAAGGGGAGAAGTTCGGTTTTTATTGCATATATCGACGTTTCAGCCGGATTAGAGCAGTTTTACGTGTACATCTTCCGTTGGTAATATAAACGGAAAATCAGGAACATTTTAGTTAATTCTAATGAAAACACATTGATTTTTATCATTTGTATTGGAAACAACATTGTCATATATCATTTCTTAGATCTAAATAATACGAAACCTCGCTCTATGATTCGAAGTTAAAATCCTCAAATTTGGAATAATATTGACGTTTTTCAGGTTTTTTATGTAATATGATATTACGTAAATATATTAATTTTTACCAATATTTCGATACTATTTCATGTAGTATCACGATATGTGATTTGGCCTTCATATCTCAGATTTTCGCATAATATTGCATTTTAAGCAAGCATTCTTGCATTTTGTTTCGTACTAAACATCATCGAATTTACAATATTTTGTCGTTTATTTCTTTTCCTTTATGTGATTTAAACAAAATATCATCGAATTAGGCAATATTTTGCCGTTTTTCCACGTTTTTGTGAATTTTCAGTTTATTGGTATTAATTCATTATATATACGATAAAAATGATGCAAACACGTAATTGATTAGATAATAAACTTAAATACTTCACCTTTAATCATCTATTTGTTTCTCGTTGAAATACTGAGTAAGATATTAAAAAGGGGAGAAGTTCGGTTTTTATTGCATGTATCGACGTTTCAGCCGGATTAGAGCAGTTTTACGTGTACATCTTCCGTCGGTAATATAAACGGAAAATCAGGAACATTTTAGTTAATTCTAATGAAAACACTTTGATTTTTATGATTTGTATTGGAAACAACATTGTCATATATCTTTTCTTGTTTCTAAATAATACGAAACCTCGCTCTATGATTCGAAGTTAAAATCCACAAATTTAGAATAATAGTGACTCTCTTCACGTTTTCATGTAGTTTGATATTACGTAAATATATTCATTTTTACCAATATTTCGATACTATTTCATGTAGTATCACGATATGTGATTTGGCCTTCATATCTCAGATTTTCGCATCATATTGCATTTTAAGCAAGCTTTCTTGCATTTTGTTTCCTACTAAACATCATCGAATTTAGCAATATTTTGACGTTTATCATCCCCTTTTCCTTTATGTGATTTAAACAAAATATCATCGAAATAGGCAATATTTTGCCGTTTTCCACGTTTTTGTGAATTTTCAGTTTATTGGTATTAATTCATTAAATATACGATAAAAATGATGCAAACACGTAATTGATTAGATAACAAACTTAAATACTTCACCTTTAATCATCTATTTGTTTCTCGTTGAAATACTGAGTAAGATATTAAAAAGGGGAGAAGTTCGGTTTTTATTGCATATATCGACGTTTCAGCCGGATTAGAGCAGTTTTACGTATACATCTTCCGTCGGTAGTATAAACGGAAAATCAGGAACATTTTAGTTAATTCTAATAAAAACACATTGTTTTTTATCATTTGTATTGGAAACAACATTGTCATATATCATTTCTTGGATCTAAATAATACGAGACCTCGCTCTATGATTCGAAGTTAAAATCCTCAAATTTGGAATAATATTGACGTTTTTTCACGTTTTTTATGTAATTTGATATTACGTAAATATATTAATTTTTACCAATATTTCGATACTATTTCATGTAGTATCACGATATGTGGTTTGGCCTTCATATCTCAGATTTTCGCATAATATTGCATTTTAAGCAAGCTTTCTTGCATTTTGTTTCGTACTAAACATCATCGAATTTAGCAATATTTTGACGTTTATTTCTGTTCCTTTATGTGATTTAAACAAAATATCATCGAATTAGGCAATATTTTGCCGTTTTCCACGTTTTTGTGAATTTTCAGTTTATTGGTATTAATTCATTAAATATACGATAAAAATGATGCAAACACGTAATTGATTATATAATAAACTTAAATACTTCATCTTTAATCATCTATTTGTTTCTCGTTGAAATACTGAGTAAGATATTAAAAAGTGGAGAAGTTCGGTTTTTATTGCATATATCGACGTTTCAGCCGGATTAGAGCAGTTTTACGTGTACATCTTCCGTCGGTAATATAAACGGAAAATCAGGAACATTTTAGTTAATTCTAATGAAAACACATTGATTTTTATCATTTGTATTGGAAACAACATTGTCATATGTCTTTTCTTGGATCTAAATAATACGAAACCTCGCTCTATGATTCGAAGTTAAAATCCTTAAATTTGGAATAATATTGACGTTTTTCACGTTTTTTATGTAGTTTGATATTACGTAAATATATTCATTTTTACCAATATTTCGATACTATTTCATGTAGTATCACGATATGTAATTTGGCCTTCATATCTCAGATTTTCGCATAATATTTCATTTTAAGCAAGCTTTCTTGCATTTTGTTTCGTGCTAAACATCATTGAATTTAGCAATATTTTGACGTTTATTTCTGTTCCTTTATGTGATTTAAACAAAATATCATCGAATTAGGCAATATTTTGCCGTTTTTCCACGTTTTTGTGAATTTTCAGTTTATTGGTGTTAATTCATTAAATATACGATAAAAATGATGCAAACACGTAATTGATAAGATAATAAACTTAAATACTTCACCTTTAATCATCTATTTGTTTCTCGTTGAAATACTGGGTAAGATATTAAAAAGGGGAGAAGTTCGGTTTTTATTGCATATATCGACGTTTCAGCCGGATTTGAGCAGTTTTACGTGTACATCTTCCGTCGGTAATATAAACGGAAAATCAGGAACATTTTAGTTAATTCTAATGAAAACACATTGATTTTTATCATTTGTATTGGAAACAACATTGTCATATGTCTTTTCTTGGATCTAAATAATACGAAACCTCGCTTTATGATTCGAAGTTAAAATCCACAAATTTGGAATAATAGTTACTCTCTTCACGTTTTTCATGTAGTTTGATATTACGTAAATATATAAATTTTTACCAATATTTCGATACTATTTCATGTAGTATCGCGAAATGTGATTTGGCCTTCATATCTCAGATTTTCGCATAATATTGCATTTTAAGCAAGCTTTCTTGCATTTTGTTTCGTACTAAACATCATCGAATTTAGCAATATTTTGACGTTTATTTCTTTTCCTTTATGTGATTTAAACAAAATATCATCGAATTAGGCAATATTTTGCCGTTTTTCCACGTTTTTGGGAATTTTCAGTTTATTGGTATTAATTCATTAAATATATGATAAAAATGATGCGAACACGTAATTGATTAGATAATAAACTTAAATACTTCACCTTTAATCATCTATTTGTTTCTCGTTGAAATACTGAGTAAGATATTAAAAGGGGAGAAGTTCGGTTTTTATTGCATATATCGACGTTTCAGCCGGATTAGAGCGGTTTTACGTGTACATCTTCCGTCGGTAATATAAACGGAAAATCAGGAACATTTTAGTTAATTCTAATGAAAACACTTTAATTTTTATCATTTGTATTGGAAACAACATTGTCATATATCTTTTCTTGTTTCTAAATAATACGAAACCTCGCTCTATGATTCGAAGTTAAAATCCACAAATTTGGAATAATAGTGACTCTCTTCACGTTTTCATGTAGTTTGATATTACGTAAATATATTCATTTTTACCAATATTTCGATACTATTTCATGTAATATCACGATATGTGATTTGGCCTTCATATCTCAGATTTTCGCATAATATTGCATTTTCAGCAAGTTTTCTTGCATTTTGTTTCATACTAAACATCATCGAATTTAGCAATATTTTGACGTTTATCATCCCCTTTTCCTTTATGTGATTTAAACAAAATATCATCGAAATAGGCAATATTTTGCAATTTTCCACGTTTTTGTGAATTTTCAGTTTATTGGTATTAATTCATTAAATATACGATAAAAATGATGCAAACACGTAATTGATTATATAACAAACACAAATACTTCACCTTTAATCATCTATTGGTTTCTCGTTGAAATACTGAGTAAGATATTAAAAAGGGGAGAAGTTCGGTTTTTATTGCATATATCGACGTTTCAGCCGGATTAGAGCAGTTTTACGTGTACATCTTCCGTTGGTAATATAAACGGAAAATCAGGAACATTTTAGTTAATTCTAATGAAAACACATTGATTTTTATCATTTGTATTGGAAACAACATTGTCATATATCATTTCTTAGATCTAAATAATACGAAACCTCGCTCTATGATTCGAAGTTAAAATCCTCAAATTTCGAATAATATTGACGTTTTTCACGTTTTTTATGTAATATGATATTACGTAAATATATTAATTTTTACCAATATTTCGATACTATTTCATGTAGTATCACGATATGTGATTTGGCCTTCATATCTCAGATTTTCGCATAATATTGCATTTTAAGCAAGCTTTCTTGCATTTTGTTTCGTACTAAACATCATCGAATTTAGCAATATTTTGACGTTTATTTCTGTTCCTTTATGTGATTTAAACAAAATATCATCGAATTAGGCAATATTTTGCCGTTTTCCACGTTTTTGTGAATTTTCAGTTTATTGGTATTAATTCATTAAATATACGATAAAAATCATGCAAACACGTAATTGATTAGATAATAAACTTAAATACTTCACCTTTAATCATTTATTTGTTTCTCGTTGAAATACTGAGTAAGATATTAAAAAGGGGAGAAGTTCGGTTTTTATTGCATATATCGACGTTTCAGCCTGATTAGAGCGGTTTACGTGTACATCTTCCCTCGGTAATATACACGGAAAATCAGGAACATTTTAGTTAATTCTAATGAAAACACATTGATTTTTTTCATTTGTATTGGAAACAACATTGTCATATATCTTTTCTTGTTTCTAAATAATACGAAACCTCGCTCTATGATTCGAAGTTAAAATCCACAAATTTGGAATAATAGTGACTCTCTTCACGTTTTCATGTAGTTTGATATTACGTAAATATATTCATTTTTACCAATATTTCGATACTATTTCATGTAATATCACGATATGTGATTTGGCCTTCATATCTCAGATTTTCGCATAATATTGCATTTTCAGCAAGTTTTCTTGCATTTTGTTTCATACTAAACATCATCGAATTTAGCAATATTTTGACGTTTATCATCCCCTTTTCCTTTATGTGATTTAAACAAAATATGATCGAATTAGGCAATATTTTGCCGTTTTTCCACGTTTTTGTGAATTTTCAGTTTATTGGTATTAATTCATTAAATATATGATAAAAATTATGCAAACACGTAATTGATTAGATAATAAACTTAAATACTTCACCTTTAATCATCTATTTGTTTCTTGTTGAAATACTGAGTAAGATATTAAAAAGGGGAGAAGTTCGGTTTTTATTGCATATATCGACGTTTCAGCCGGATTAGAGCAGTTTTACGTTTCATCTTCCGTCGGTAATATAAACGGAAAATCAGGAACATTTTAGTTAATTCTAATGAAAACACATTTATTTTTATCATTTGTATTGGAAACAACATTGTCATATGTCTTTTCTTGGATCTAAATAATACGAAACCTCGCTCTATGATTCGAAGTTAAAATCCTTAAATTTGGAATAATATTGACGTTTTTCACGCTTTTTATGTAGTTTGATATTACGTAAATATATTCATTTTTACCAATATTTCGATACTATTTCATCTAGTATCACGATATGTAATTTGGCCTTCATATCTCAGATTTTCGCATAATATTGCATTTTAAGCAAACTTTCTTGCATTTTGTTTCGTACTAAACATCATCGAATTTAGCAATATTTTGACGTTTATTTCTGTTCCTTTATGTGATTTAAACAAAATATCATCGAATTAGGCAATATTTTGCCGTTTTTCCACGTTTTTGTGAATTTTCAGTTTATTGGTATTAATTCATTAAATATACGATAAAAATGATGCAAACACGTAATTGATTAGATAATAAACTTAAATACTTCACCTTTAATCATCTATTTGTTTCTCGTTGAAATACTGAGTAAGATATTAAAAAGGGGAGAAGTTCGGTTTTTATTGCATATATCGACGTTTCAGCCGGATTAGAGCAGTTTTACGTGTACATCTTCCATCGGTAATATAAACGGAAAATCAGGAACATTTTAGTTAATTCTAATGAAAACACATTGATTTTTATCATTTGTATTGGAAACAACATTGTCATATATCTTTTCTTGGATCTAAATAATACGAAACCTCGCTCTATGATTCGAAGTTAAAATCCTCAAATTTGGAATAATATTGGCGTTTTTCACGTTTTTTATGTAGTTTGATATTACGTAAATATATTCATTTTTACCAATATTTCGATACTATTTCATGTAGTATCACGATATGTAATTTTGCCTTCATATCTCAGATTTTCGCATAATATTGCATTTTAAGCAAGCTTTCTTGCATTTTGTTTCGTACTAAACATCATCGAATTTTGCAATATTTTGACGTTTATTTCTGTTCCTTTATGTGATTTAAACAAAACATCATCGAATTAGGCAATATTTTGCCGTTTTTCCACGTTTTTGTGAATTTTCAGTTTATTGGTATTAATTCATTAAATATACGATAAAAATGATGCAAACACGTAATTGATAAGATAATAAACTTAAATACTTCACCTTTAATCATCTATTTGTTTCTCGTTGAAATACTGAGTAAGATATTGAAAAGGGGAGAAGTTCGGTTTTTATTGCATATATCGACGTTTCAGCCGGAATAGAGCGGTTTTACGTGTACATCTTCCATCGGTAATATAAACGGAAAATCAGGAACATTTTAGTTAATTCTAATGAAAACACATTGATTTTTATCATTTGTATTGGAAACAACAATGTCATATGTCTTTTCTTGGATCTAAATAATACGAAACCTCGCTTTATGATTCGAAGTTAAAATCCACAAATTTGTAATAATAGTTACTCTCTTCACGTTTTTCATGTAGTTTGATATTACGTAAATATAAAAATTTTTACCAATATTTCGATACTATTTCATGTAGTATCACGATATGTGATTTGGCCTTCATATCTCAGATTTTCGCATAATATTGCATTTTCAGCAAGTTTTCTTGCATTTTGTTTCATACTAAACATCATCGAATTTAGCAATATTTTGACGCTTATCATCCCCTTTTCCTTTATGTGATTTAAACAAAATATCATCGAATTAGGCAATATTTTGCCGTTTTTCCACGTTTTTGTGAATTTTCAGTTTATTGGTATTAATTCATTAAATATACGATAAAAATGATGTAAACACGTAATTGATTAGAAAATAAACTTAAATACTTCACCTTTAATCATCTATTTGTTTCTCGTTGAAATACTGAGTAAGATATTGAAAAGGGGAGAAGTTCGGTTTGTTTTCAATATATCGACGTTTCAGCCGGAATAGAGCGGTTTTACGTGTACATCTTCCATCGGTAATAAAACGGAAAAACAGGAACATTTTAGTTAATTCTAATGAAAACACATTGATTTTTATCATTTGTATTGGAAACAACATTGTCATATGTCTTTTCATGGATCTAAATAATACGAAACCTCGCTCTATGATTCGAAGTTAAAATCCTCAAATTTGGAATAATATTGACGTTTTTCACGCTTTTTATGTAGTTTGATATTACGTAAATATATTCATTTTTACCAATATTTCGATACTATTTCATGTAGTATCACGATATGTAATTTGGCCTTCATATCTCAGATTTTCGCATAATATTGCATTTTAAGCAAGCTTTCTTGCATTTTGTTTCGTACTAAACATCATCGAATTTAGCAATATTTTGACGTTTATTTCTGTTCCTTTATGTGATTTAAACAAAATATCATCGAATTAGGCAATATTTTGCCGTTTTTCCACGTTTTTGTGAATTTTCAGTTTATTGGTATTAATTCATTAAATATACGATAAAAATGATGCAAACACGTAATTGATTAGATAATAAACTTAAATACTTCACCTTTAATCATCTATTTGTTTCTCGTTGAAATACTGAGTAAGATATTAAAAAGGGGAGAAGTTCGGTTTTTATTGCATATATCGACGTTTCAGCCGGATTTGAGCAGTTTTACGTGTACATCTTCCGTCGGTAATATAAACGGAAAATCAGGAACATTTTAGTTAATTCTAATGAAAACACATTGATTCTTATCATTTGTATTGGAAACAACATTGTCATATATCTTTTCTTGGATCTAAATAATACGAAACCTCGCTCTATGATTCGAAGTTAAAATCCACAAATTTGAAATAATAGTGACTCTCTTCACGTTTTTCATGTAGTTTGATATTACGTAAATATATTCATTTTTACCAATATTTCGATACTATTTCATGTAGTATCACGATATGTGATTTGGCCTTCATATCTCAGATTTTCGCATAATATTGCATTTTCAGCAAGTTTTCTTGCATTTTGTTTCATACTAAACATCATCGAATTTAGCAATATTTTGACGTTTATCATCCCCTTTTCCTTTATGTGATTTAAACAAAATATGATCGAATTAGGCAATATTTTGCCGTTTTTCCACGTTTTTGTGAATTTTCAGTTTATTGGTATTAATTCATTAAATATATGATAAAAATTATGCAAACACGTAATTGATTAGATAATAAACTTAAATACTTCACCTTTAATCATCTATTTGTTTCTCGTTGAAATACTGAGTAAGATATTAAAAAGGGGAGAAGTTCGGTTTTTATTGCATATATCGACGTTTCAGCCGGATTAGAGCAGTTTTACGTTTACATCTTCCGTCGGTAATATAAACGGAAAATCAGGAAGATTTTAGTTAATTCTAATGAAAACACATTTATTTTTATCATTTGTATTGGAAACAACATTGTCATATGTCTTTTCTTGGATCTAAATAATACGAAACCTCGCTCTATGATTCGAAGTTAAAATCCTTAAATTTGGAATAATATTGACGTTTTTCACGTTTTTTATGTAGTTTGATATTACGTAAATATATTCATTTTTACCAATATTTCGATACTATTTCATGTAGTATCACGATATGTAATTTGGCCTTCATATCTCAGATTTTCGCATAATATTGCATTTTAAGCAAGCTTCCTTGCATTTTGTTTCGTACTAAACATCATCGAATTTAGCAATATTTTGACGTTTATTTCTGTTCCTTTATGTGATTTAAACAAAATATCATCGAATTAGGCAATATTTTGCCGTTTTTCCACGTTTTTGTGAATTTTCAGTTTATTGGTATTAATTCATTAAATATACGATAAAAATGATGCAAACACGTAATTGATTAGATAATAAACTTAAATACTTCACCTTTAATCATCTATTTGTTTCTCGTTGAAATACTGAGTAAGATATTAAAAAGGGGAGAAGTTCGGTTTTTATTGCATATATCGACGTATCAGCCGGATTAGAGCAGTTTTACGTGTACATCTTCCGTCGGTAATATAAACGGAAAATTAGGAACATTTTAGTTAATTCTAATGAAAACACATTGATTTTTATCATTTGTATTGGAAACAACATTGTCATATATCTTTTCTTGGATCTAAATAATACGAAACCTCGCTCCATGATTCGAAGTTAAAATCCACAAATTTGAAATAATAGTGACTCTCTTCACGTTTTTCATGTAGTTTGATATTACGTAAATATATTCATTTTTACCAATATTTCGATACTGTTTCATGTAGTATCACGATATGTGATTTGGCCTTCATATCTCAGATTTTCGCATAATATTGCATTTTCAGCAAGTTTTTTTGCATTTTGTTTCATACTAAACATCATCGAATTTAGCAATATTTTGACGCTTATCATCCCCTTTTCCTTTATGTGATTTAAACAAAATATCATCGAATTAGGCAATATTTTGCCGTTTTTCCACGTTTTTGTGAATTTTCAGTTTATTGGTATTAATTCATTAAATATACGATAAAAAGGATGCAAACACGTAATTGATTAGATAACAAACTTAAATACTTCACCTTTAATCATTTATTTGTTTCTCGTTGAAATACTGAGTAAGATATTGAAAAGGGGAGAAGTTCGGTTTTTATTGCATATATCGACGTTTCAGCCGGAATTGAGCGGTTTTACGTGTACATCTCCCATCGGCAATATAAACGGAAAATCAGGAACATTTTAGTTAATTCTAATGAAAACACATTGATTTTTATCATTTGTATTGGAAACAACATTGTCATATGTCATTTCTTTGATCTAAATAATACGAAACCTCGCTTTATGATTCGAAGTTAAAATCCACAAATTTGTAATAATAGTTACTCTCTTCACGTTTTTCATGTAGTTTGATATTACGTAAATATAAAATTTTTTACCAATATTTCGATACTATTTCATGTAGTATCACGATATGTGATTTGGCCTTCATATCTCAGATTTTCGCATAATATTGCATTTTCAGCAAGTTTTCTTGCATTTTGTTTCATACTAAACATCATCGAATTTAGCAATATTTTGACGCTTATCATCCCCTTTTCCTTTATGTGATTTAAACAAAATATCATCGAATTAGGCAATATTTTGCCGTTTTTCCACGTTTTTGTGAATTTTCAGTTTATTGGTATTAATTCATTAAATATACGATAAAAATGATGCAAACACGTAATTGATTAGATAATAAACTTAAATACTTCACCTTTAATCATCTATTTGTTTCTCGTTGAAATACTGAGTAAGATATTGAAAAGGGGAGAAGTTCGGTTTGTATTCAATATATCGACGTTTCAGCCGGAATAGAGCGGTTTTACGTGTACATCTTCCATCGGTAATAAAACGGAAAAACAGGAACATTTTAGTTAATTCTAATGAAAACACATTGATTTTTATCATTTGTATTGGAAACAACATTGTCATATGTCTTTTCATGGATCTAAATAATACGAAACCTCGCTCTATGATTCGAAGTTAAAATCCTCAAATTTGGAATAATATTGACGTTTTTCACGCTTTTTATGTAGTTTGATATTACGTAAATATATTCATTTTTACCAATATTTCGATACTATTTCATGTAGTATCACGATATGTAATTTGGCCTTCATATCTCAGATTTTCGCATAATATTGCATTTTAAGCAAGCTTTCTTGCATTTTGTTTCGTACTAAACATCATCGAATTTAGCAATATTTTGACGTTTATTTCTGTTCCTTTATGTGATTTAAACAAAATATCATCGAATTAGGCAATATTTTGCCGTTTTTCCACGTTTTTGTGAATTTTCAGTTTATTGGAATTAATTCATTAAATATACGATAAAAATGATGCAAACACGTAATTGATTAGATAATAAACTTAAATACTTCACCTTTAATCATCTATTTGTTTCTCGTTGAAATACTGAGTAAGATATTAAAAAGGGGAGAAGTTCGGTTTTTATTGCATATATCGACGTTTCAGCCGGATTTGAGCAGTTTTACGTGTGCATCTTCCGTCGGTAATATAAACGGAAAATCAGGAACATTTTAGTTAATTCTAATGAAAACACATTGATTTTTATCATTTGTAATGGAAACAACATTGTCATATATCTTTTCTTGGATCTAAATAATACGAAACCTCGCTCTATGATTCGAAGTTAAAATCCACAAATTTGGAATAATAGTGACTCTCTTCACGTTTTTCATGTAGTTTGATATTACGTAAATATATTCATTTTTACCAATATTTCGATACTATTTCATGTAGTATCACGATATGTGATTTGGCCTTCATATCTCAGATTTTCGCACAATATTGCATTTTCAGCAAGTTTTCTTGCATTTTGTTTCATACTAAACATCATCGAATTTAGCAATATTTTGACGTTTATCATCCCCTTTTCCTTTATGTGATTTAAACAAACTATGATCGAATTAGGCAATATTTTGCCGTTTTTCCACGTTTTTGTGAATTTTCAGTTTATTGGTATTAATTCATTAAATATATGATAAAAATTATGCAAACACGTAATTGATTAGATAATAAACTTAAATACTTCACCTTTAATCATCTATTTGTTTCTCGTTGAAATACTGAGTAAGATATTAAAAAGGGGAGAAGTTCGGTTTTTATTGCATATATCGACGTTTCAGCCGGATTAGAGCAGTTTTACGTTTACATCTTCCGTCGGTAATATAAACGGAAAATCAGGAACATTTTAGGTAATTCTAATGAAAACACATTTATTTTTATCATTTGTATTGGAAACAACATTGTCATATGTCTTTTCTTGGATCTAAATAATACGAAACCTCGCTTTATGATTCGAAGTTAAAATCCACAAATTTGTAATAATAGTTACTCTCTTCACGTATTTCATGTAGTTTGATATTACGTAAATATATAAATTTTTACCAATATTTCGATACTATTCGTATCTCAGATTTTCGCATAATATTGCATTTTAAGCAAGCTTTCTTGCATTTTGTTTCGTAATAAACATCATCGAATTTAGCAATATTTTGACGTTTATTTCTTTTCCTTTATGTGATTTAAACAAAATATCATCGAATTAGGCCATATTTTGCCGTTTTTCCACGTTTTTTTGAATTTTCAGTTTATTGGTATTAATTCATTAAATATACGATAAAAATGATGCAAACACGTAATTGATTAGATAATAAACTTAAATACTTCACCTTTAATCATCTATTTGTTTCTCGTTGAAATACTGAGTAAGATATTGAAAAGGGGAGAAGTTCGGTTTGTATTGCATATATCGACGTTTCAGCCGGAATAGAGCGGTTTTACGTGTACATCTTCCATCGGTAATATAAACGGAAAATCAGGAACATTTTAGTTAATTCTAATGAAAACACATTGATTTTTATCATTTGTATTGGAAACAACATTGTCATATGTCTTTTCTTGGATCTAAATAATACGAAACCTCGCTCTATGATTCGAAGTTAAAATCCTCAAATTTGGAATAATATTGACGTTTTTCACGTTTTTTATGTAGTTTGATATTACGTAAATATATCCATTTTTACCAATATTTCGATACTATTTCATGTAGTATCACGATATGTGATTTGGCCTTCATATCTCAGATTTTCGCATAATATTGCATTTTAAGCAAGCTTTCTTGCATTTTGTTTCGTACTAAACATCATCGAATTTAGCAATATTTTGACGTTTATTTCTGTTCCTTTATGTAATTTAAACAAAATATCATCGAATTAGGCAATATTTTGCCGTTTTTCCACGTTTTTGTGAATTTTCAGTTTATTGGTATTAATTCATTAGATATACGATAAAAATGATGCAAACACGTAATTGATTAGATAATAAACTTAAATACTTCACCTTTAATCATCTATTTGTTTCTCGTTGAAATACTGAGTAAGATATTGAAAAGGGGAGAAGTTCGGTTTGTATTGCATTTATCGACGTTTCAGCCGGAATTGAGCGGTTTTACGTGTACATCTTCCATCGGCAATATAAACGGAAAATCAGGAACATTTTAGTTAATTCTAATGAAAACACATTGATTTTTATCATTTGTATTGGAAACAACATTGTCATATGTCTTTTCTTGGATCTAAATAATACGAAACCTCGCTTTATGATTCGAAGTTAAAATCCACAAATTTGGAATAATAGTTACTCTCTTCACGTTTTTCATGTAGTTTGATATTACGTAAATATATAAATTTTTACCAATATTTCGATACTATTTCATGTAGTATCACGATATGTGATTTGGCCTTCATATCTCAGATTTTCGCATAATATTGCATTTTCAGCAAGTTTTCTTGCATTTTGTTTCATACTAAACATCATCGAATTTAGCAATATTTTGACGCTTTTAATCCCCTTTTCCTTTATGTGATTTAAACAAAATATCATCGAATTAGGCAATATTTTGCCGTTTTTCCACGTTTTTGTGAATTTTCAGTTTATTGGTAATAATTCATTAAATATACGATAAAAATGATGCAAACACGTAATTGATTAGATAATAAACTTAAATACTTCACCTTTAATCATCTATTTGTTTCTCGTTGAAATACTGAGTAAGATATTGAAAAGGGGAGAAGTTCGGTTTGTATTGCATATATCGACGTTTCAGCCGGAATAGAGCGGTTTTACGTGTACATCTTCCATCGGTAATATAAACGGAAAATCAGGAACATTTTAGTTAATTCTAATGAAAACACATTGATTTTTATCATTTGTATTGGAAACAACATTGTCATATGTCTATTCTTGGATCTAAATAATACGAAACCTCGCTCTATGATTCGAAGTTAAAATCCTCAAATTTGGAATAATATTGACGTTTTTCACGTTTTTTATGTAGTTTGATATTACGTAAATATATTCATTTTTACCAATATTTCGATACTATTTCATGTAGTATCACGATATGTAATTTGGCCTTCATATCTCAGATTTTCGCATAATATTGCATTTTAAGCAAGCTTTCTTGCATTTTGTTTCGTACTAAACATCATCGAATTTAGCAATATTTTGACGTTTATTTCTGTTCCTTTATGTGATTTAAACAAAATATCATCGAATTAGGCAATATTTTGCCGTTTTTCCACGTTTTTGTGAATTTTCAGTTTATTGGTATTAATTCATTAAATATACGATAAAAATGATGCAAACACGTAATTGATTAGATAATAAACTTAAATACTTCACCTTTAATCATCTATTTGTTTCTCGTTGAAATACTGAGTAAGATATTGAAAAGGGGAGAAGTTCGGTTTTTATTGCATATATCGACGTTTCAGCCGGAATTGAGCGGTTTTACGTGTACATCTTCCATCGGCAATATAAACGGAAAATCAGGAACATTTTAGTTAATTCTAATGAAAACACATTGATTTTTATCATTTGTATTGGAAACAACATTGTCATATGTCTTTTCTTGGATCTAAATAATACGATACCTCGCTTCATGATTCGAAGTTAAAATCCACAAATTTGTAATAATAGTTACTCTCTTCACGTATTTCATGTAGTTTGATATTACGTAAATATATAAATTTTTACCAATATTTCGATACTATTCATATCTCAGATTTTCGCAAAATATTGCATTTTAAGCAAGCTTTCTTGCATTTTGTTTCGTAATAAACATCATCGAATTTAGCAATATTTTGACGTTTATTTCTTTTCCTTTATGTGATTTAAACAAAATATCATCGAATTAGGCCATATTTTGCCGTTTTTCCACGTTTTTTTGAATTTTCAGTTTATTGGTATTAATTCATTAAATATACGATAAAAATGATGCAAACACGTAATTGATTAGATAATAAACTTAAATACTTCACCTTTAATCATCTATTTGTTTCTCGTTGAAATACTGAGTAAGATATTGAAAAGGGGAGAAGTTCGGTTTGTATTGCATATATCGACGTTTCAGCCGGAATAGAGCGGTTTTACGTGTACATCTTCCATCGGTAATATAAACGGAAAATCAGGAACATTTTAGTTAATTCTAATGAAAACACATTGATTTTTATCATTTGTATTGGAAACAACATTGTCATATGTCTTTTCTTGGATCTAAATAATACGAAACCTCGCTCTATGATTCTAAGTTAAAATCCTCAAATTTGGAATAATATTGACGTTTTTCACGTTTTTTATGTAGTTTGATATTACGTAAATATATCCATTTTTACCAATATTTCGATACTATTTCATGTAGTATCACGATATGTGATTTGGCCTTCATATCTCAGATTTTCGCATAATATTGCATTTTAAGCAAGCTTTCTTGCATTTTGTTTCGTACTAAACATCATCGAATTTAGCAATATTTTGACGTTTATTTCTGTTCCTTTATGTAATTTAAACAAAATATCATCGAATTAGGCAATATTTTGCCGTTTTTCCACGTTTTTGTGAATTTTCAGTTTATTGGTATTAATTCATTAGATATACGATAAAAATGATGCAAACACGTAATTGATTAGATAATAAACTTAAATACTTCACCTTTAATCATCTATTTGTTTCTCGTTGAAATACTGAGTAAGATATTGAAAAGGGGAGAAGTTCGGTTTGTATTGCATTTATCGACGTTTCAGCCGGAATTGAGCGGTTTTACGTGTACATCTTCCATCGGCAATATAAACGGAAAATCAGGAACATTTTAGTTAATTCTAATGAAAACACATTGATTTTTATCATTTGTATTGGAAACAACATTGTCATATGTCTTTTCTTGGATCTAAATAATACGAAACCTCGCTTTATGATTCGAAGTTAAAATCCACAAATTTGGAATAATAGTTACTCTCTTCACGTTTTTCATGTAGTTTGATATTACGTAAATATATAAATTTTTACCAATATTTCGATACTATTTCATGTAGTATCACGATATGTGATTTGGCCTTCATATCTCAGATTTTCGCATAATATTGCATTTTCAGCAAGTTTTCTTGCATTTTGTTTCATACTAAACATCATCGAATTTAGCAATATTTTGACGCTTATAATCCCCTTTTCCTTTATGTGATTTAAACAAAATATCATCGAATTAGGCAATATTTTGCCGTTTTTCCACGTTTTTGTGAATTTTCAGTTTATTGGTAATAATTCATTAAATATACGATAAAAATGATGCAAACACGTAATTGATTAGATAATAAACTTAAACACTTCACCTTTAATCATCTATTTGTTTCTCGTTGAAATACTGAGTAAGATATTGAAAAGGGGAGAAGTTCGGTTTGTATTGCATATATCGACGTTTCAGCCGGAATAGAGCGGTTTTACGTGTACATCTTCCATCGGTAATATAAACGGAAAATCAGGAACATTTTAGTTAATTCTAATGAAAACACATTGATTTTTATCATTTGTATTGGAAACAACATTGTCATATGTCTATTCTTGGATCTAAATAATACGAAACCTCGCTCTATGATTCGAAGTTAAAATCCTCAAATTTGGAATAATATTGACGTTTTTCACGTTTTTTATGTAGTTTGATATTACGTAAATATATTCATTTTTACCAATATTTCGATACTATTTCATGTAGTATCACGATATGTAATTTGGCCTTCATATCTCAGATTTTCGCATAATATTGCATTTTAAGCAAGCTTTCTTGCATTTTGTTTCGTACTAAACATCATCGAATTTAGCAATATTTTGACGTTTATTTCTGTTCCTTTATGTGATTTAAACAAAATATCATCGAATTAGGCAATATTTTGCCGTTTTTCCACGTTTTTGTGAATTTTCAGTTTATTGGTATTAATTCATTAAATATACGATAAAAATGATGCAAACACGTAATTGATTAGATAATAAACTTAAATACTTCACCTTTAATCATCTATTTGTTTCTCGTTGAAATACTGAGTAAGATATTGAAAAGGGGAGAAGTTCGGTTTTTATTGCATATATCGACGTTTCAGCCGGAATTGAGCGGTTTTACGTGTACATCTTCCATCGGCAATATAAACGGAAAATCAGGAACATTTTAGTTAATTCTAATGAAAACACATTGATTTTTATCATTTGTATTGGAAACAACATTGTCATATGTCTTTTCTTGGATCTAAATAATACGATACCTCGCTTCATGATTCGAAGTTAAAATCCACAAATTTGTAATAATAGTTACTCTCTTCACGTATTTCATGTAGTTTGATATTACGTAAATATATAAATTTTTACCAATATTTCGATACTATTCATATCTCAGATTTTCGCATAATATTGCATTTTAAGCAAGCTTTCTTGCATTTTGTTTCGTAATAAACATCATCGAATTTAGCAATATTTTGACGTTTATTTCTTTTCCTTTATGTGATTTAAACAAAATATCATCGAATTAGGCCATATTTTGCCGTTTTTCCACGTTTTTTTGAATTTTCAGTTTATTGGTATTAATTCATTAAATATACGATAAAAATGATGCAAACACGTAATTGATTAGATAATAAACTTAAATACTTCACCTTTAATCATCTATTTGTTTCTCGTTGAAATACTGAGTAAGATATTGAAAAGGGGAGAAGTTCGGTTTGTATTGCATTTATCGACGTTTCAGCCTGAATAGAGCGGTTTTACGTGTACATCTTCCATCGGTAATATAAACGGAAAATCAGGAACATTTTAGTTAAGTCTAATGAAAACACATTGATTTTTATCCTTTGTATTGGAAACAACATTGTCATATGTCTTTTCTTGGATCTAAATAATACGAAACCTCGCTCTATGATTCGAAGTTAAAATCCTCAAATTTGGAATAATATTGACGTTTTTCACGTTTTTTATGTAGTTTGATATTACGTAAATATATTCATTTTTACCAATATTTCGATACTATTTCATGTAGTATCACGATATGTGATTTGGCCTTCATATCTCAGATTTTCGCATAATATTGCATTTTAAGCAAGCTTTCTTGCATTTTGTTTCGTACTAAACATCATCGAATTTAGCAATATTTTGACGTTTATTTCTGTTCCTTTATGTGATTTAAACAAAATATCATCGAATTAGGCAATATTTTGCCGTTTTTCCACGTTTTTGTGAATTTTCAGTTTATTGGTATTAATTCATTAGATATACGATAAAAATGATGCAAACACGTAATTGATTAGATAATAAACTTAAATACTTCACCTTTAATCATCTATTTGTTTCTCGTTGAAATACTGAGTAAGATATTGAAAAGGGGAGAAGTTCGGTTTGTATTGCATTTATCGACGTTTCAGCCTGAATAGAGCGGTTTTACGTGTACATCTTCCATCGGTAATATAAACGGAAAATCAGGAACATTTTAGTTAAGTCTAATGAAAACACATTGATTTTTATCCTTTGTATTGGAAACAACATTGTCATATGTCTTTTCTTGGATCTAAATAATACGAAACCTCGCTCTATGATTCGAAGTTAAAATCCTTAAATTTGGAATAATATTGACGTTTTTAACGTTTTTTATGTAGTTTGATATTACGTAAATATATTCATTTTTACCAATATTTCGATACTATTTCATGTAGTATCACGATATGTAATTTGGCCTTCATATCTCAGATTTTCGCATAATATTGCATTTTAAGCAAGCTTTCTTGCATTTTGTTTCGTACTAAACATCATCGAATTTAGCAATATTTTGACGTTTATTTCTGTTCCTTTATGTGATTTAAACAAAATATCATCGAATTAGGCAATATTTTGCCGTTTTTCCACGTTTTTGTGAATTTTCAGTTTATTGGTATTAATTCATTAAATATACGATAAAAATGATGCAAACACGTAATTGATTAGATAATAAACTTAAATACTTCACCTTTAATCATCTATTTGTTTCTCGTTGAAATACTGAGTAAGATATTAAAAAGGGGAGAAGTTCGGTTTTTATTGCATATTTCGACGTTTCAGCCGGATTTGAGCAGTTTTACGTGTACATCTTCCGTCGGTAATATAAACGGAAAATCAGGAACATTTTAGTTAATTCTAATGAAAACACATTGATTTTTATCATTTGTATTGGAAACAACATTGTCATATATATTTTCTTGGATCTAAATAATACGAAACCTCGCTCTATGATTCGAAGTTAAAATCCACAAATTTGGAATAATAGTGACTCTCTTCACGTTTTTCATGTAGTTTGATATTACGTAAATATATTCATTTTTACCAATATTTCGATACTATTTCATGTAGTATCACGATATGTGATTTGGCCTTCATATCTCAGATTTTCGCATAATATTGCATTTTCAGCAAGTTTTCTTGCATTTTGTTTCATACTAAACATCATCGAATTTAGCAATATTTTGACGTTTATCATCCCCTTTTCCTTTATGTGATTTAAACAAAATATGATCGAATTAGGCAATATTTTGCCGTTTTTCCACGTTTTTGTGAATTTTCAGTTTATTGGTATTAATTCATTAAATATATGATAAAAATGATGCAAACACGTAATTGATTAGATAATAAACTTAAATACTTCACCTTTAATCATCTATTTGTTTCTCGTTGAAATACTGAGTAAGATATTAAAAAGGGGAGAAGTTCGGTTTTTATTGCATATATCGACGTTTCAGCCGGATTAGAGCAGTTTTACGTGTACAGCTTCCGTCGGTAATATAAACGGAAAATTAGGAACATTTTAGTTAATTCTAATGAAAACACATTGATTTTTATCATTTGTATTGGAAACAACATTGTCATATGTCTTTTCTTGGATCTAAATAATACGAAACCTCGCTCTATGATTCGAAGTTAAAATCCTTAAATTTGGAATAATATTGACGTTTTTCACGTTTTTTATGTAGTTTGATATTACGTAAATATATTCATTTTTACCAATATTTCGATACTATTTCATGTAGTATCACGATATGTAATTTGGCCTTCATATCTCAGATTTTCGCATAATATTGCATTTTAAGCAAGCTTTCTTGCATTTTGTTTCGTACTAAACATCATCGAATTTCGCAATATTTTGACGTTTATTTCTGTTCCTTTATGTGATTTAAACAAAATATCATCGAATTAGGCAATATTTTGCCGTTTTTCCAAGTTTTTGTGAATTTTCAGTTTATTGGTATTAATTCATTAAATATACGATAAAAATGATGCAAACACGTAATTGATTAGATAATAAACTTAAATACTTCACCTTTAATCATCTATTTGTTTCTCGTTGAAATACTGAGTAAGATATTAAAAAGGGGAGAAGTTCGGTTTTTATTGCATATATCGACGTTTCATCCGGATTAGAGCAGTTTTACGTGTACATCTTCCGTCGGTAATATAAACGGAAAATCAGGAACATTTTAGTTAATTCTAATGAAAACACATTGATTTTTATCATTTGTATTGGAAACAACATTGTCATATATCTTTTCTTGGATCTAAATAATACGAAACCTCGCTCCATGATTCGAAGTTAAAATCCACAAATTTGAAATAATAGTGACTCACTTCACGTTTTTCATGTAGTTTGATATTACGTAAATATATTCATTTTTACCAATATTTCGATACTATTTCATGAAGTATCACGATATGTGATTTGGCCTTTATATCTCAGATTTTCGCATAATATTGCATTTTCAGCAAGTTTTCTTGCATTTTGTTTCATACTAAACATCATCGAATTTAGCAATATTTTGACGCTTATCATCCCCTTTTCGTTTATGTGATTTAAACAAAATATCATCGAATTAGGCAATATTTTGCCGTTTTTCCACGTTTTTGTGAATTTTCAGTTTATTGGTATTAATTCATTAAATATACGATAAAAATGATGCAAACACGTAATTGATTATATAATAAACTTAAATACTTCACCTTTAATCATCTATTTGTTTCTCGTTGAAATACTGAGTAAGATATTGAAAAGGGGAGAAGTTCGGTTTGTATTGCATATATCGACGTTTCAGCCGGAATAGAGCGGTTTTACGTGTACATCTTCCATCGGTAATATAAACGGAAAATCAGGAACATTTTAGTTAATTCTAATGAAAACAAATTGATTTTTATCATTTGTATTGGAAACAACATTGTCATATGTCTTTTCTTGGATCTAAATAATACGAAACCTCGCTTTATGATTCGAAGTTAAAATCCACAAATTTGGAATAATAGTTACTCTCTTCACGTATTTCATGTAGTTTGATATTACGTAAATATAGAAATTTTTACCAATATTTCGATACTATTCATATCTCAGATTTTCGCATAATATTGCATTTTAAGCAAGCTGTCTTGCATTTTGTTTCGTAATAAACATCATCGAATTTAGCAATATTTTGACGTTTATTTCTTTTCCTTTATGTGATTTAAACAAAATATCATCGAATTAGGCCATATTTTGCCGTTTTTCCACGTTTTTGTGAATTTTCAGTTTATTGGTATTAATTTATTAAATATACGATAAAAATGATGCAAACACGTAATTGATTAGATAATAAACTTAAATACTTCACCTTTAATCATCTATTTGTTTATCGTTGAAATACTGAGTAAGATATTAAAAAGGGGAGAAGTTCGGTTTTTATTGCATATATCGACGTTTCAGCCGGATTAGAGCGGTTTTACGTGTACATCTTCCGTCGGTAATATAAACGAAAAATCAGGAACATTTTAGTTAATTCTAATGAAAACACATTGATTTTTATCATTTGTATTGGAAACAACATTGTCATATATCTTTTCTTTGATCTAAATATTACGAAACCTCGCTCTATGATTCGAAGTAAAAATCCTCAAATTTTGAATAATATTGACGTTTTTCACGTTTTTTATGTAGTTTGATATTACGTAAATATATTCATTTTTACCAATATTTCGATACTATTTCATGTAGTATCACGATATGTAATTTGGCCTTCATATCTCAGATTTTCGCATAATATTGCATTTTAAGCAAGCTTTCTTGCATTTTGTTTCGTACTAAACATCATCGAATTTAGCAATATTTTGACGTTTATTTCTGTTCCTTTATGTGATTTAAACAAAATATCATCGAATTAGGCAATATTTTGCCGTTTTTCCACGTTTTTGTGAATTTTCAGTTTATTGGTATTAATTCATTAAATATACGATAAAAATGATGCAAACACGTAATTGATTAGATAATAAACTTAAATACTTCACCTTTAATCATCTATTTGTTTCTCGTTGAAATACTGAGTAAGATATTAAAAAGGGGAGAAGTTCGGTTTTTATTGCATATATCGACGTTTCAGCCGGATTAGAGCAGTTTTACGTGTACATCTTCCAGTCGGTAATATAAACGGAAAATCAGGAACATTTTAGTTAATTTTAATGAAAACACATTGATTTTTATCATTTGTATTGGAAACAACTTTGTCATATGTCTGTTCTTGGATCTAAATAATACGAAACCTCGCTCTATGATTCGAAGTTAAAATCCACAAATTTGGAATAATATTGACGTTTTTCACGTTTTTTATGTAGTTTGATATTACGTAAATATATTCATTTTTACCAATATTTCGATACTATTTCATGTAGTATCACGATATGTAATTTGGCCTTCATATCTCAGATTTTCGCATAATATTGCATTTTAAGCAAGCTTTCTTGCATTTTGTTTCGTACTAAACATCATCGAATTTAGCAATATTTTGACGTTTATTTCTGTTCCTTTATGTGATTTAAACAAAATATCATCGAATTAGGCAATATTTTGCCGTTTTTCCACGTTTTTGTGAATTTTCAGTTTATTGGTATTAATTCATTAAATATACGATAAAAATGATGCAAACACGTAATTGATTAGATAATAAACTTAAATACTTCACCTTTAATCATCTATTTGTTTCTCGTTGAAATACTGAGTAAGATATTGAAAAGGGGAGAAGTTCGGTTTTTATTGCATATATCGACGTTTCAGCCGGAATTGAGCGGTTTTACGTGTACATCTTCCATCGGCAATATAAACGGAAAATCAGGAACATTTTAGTTAATTCTAATGAAAACAAATTGATTTTTATCATTTGTATTGGAAACAACATTGTCATATGTCTTTTCTTGGATCTAAATAATACGAAACCTCGCTTTATGATTCGAAGTTAAAATCCACAACATTTGGAATAATAGTTACTCTCTTCACGTATTTCATGTAGTTTGATATTACGTAAATATATTAATTTTTACCAATATTTCGATACTATTTCATGTAGTATCACGATATGTGATTTGGCCTTCATATCTCAGATTTTCGCATAATATTGCATTTTCAGCAAGTTTTCTTGCATTTTGTTTCATACTAAACATCATCGAATTTAGCAATATTTTGACGCTTATCATCCCCTTTTCCTTTATGTGATTTAAACAAAATATCATCGAATTAGGCAATATTTTGCCGTTTTTCCACGTTTTTGTGAATTTTCAGTTTATTGGTATTAATTCATTAAATATACGATAAAAATGATGCAAACACGTAATTGATTAGATAATAAACTTAAATACTTCACCTTTAATCATCTATTTGTTTCTCGTTGAAATACTGAGTAAGATATTGAAAAGGGGAGAAGTTCGGTTTGTATTGCATATATCGACGTTTCAGCCGGAATAGAGCGGTTTTACGTGTACATCTTCCATCGGTAATATAAACGGAAAATCAGGAACATTTTAGTTAATTCTAATGAAAACACATTGATTTTTATCATTTGTATTGGAAACAACATTGTCATATGTCTATTCTTGGATCTAAATAATACGAAACCTCGCTCTATGATTCGAAGTTAAAATCCTCAAATTTGGAATAATATTGACGTTTTTCACGTTTTTTATGTAGTTTGATATTACGTAAATATATTCATTTTTACCAATATTTCGATACTATTTCATGTAGTATCACGATATGTAATTTGGCCTTCATATCTCAGATTTTCGCATAATATTGCATTTTAAGCAAGCTTTCTTGCATTTTGTTTCGTACTAAACATCATCGAATTTAGCAATATTTTGACGTTTATTTCTGTTCCTTTATGTGATTTAAACAAAATATCATCGAATTAGGCAATATTTTGCCGTTTTTCCACGTTTTTGTGAATTTTCAGTTTATTGGTATTAATTCATTAAATATACGATAAAAATGATGCAAACACGTAATTGATTAGATAATAAACTTAAATACTTCACCTTTAATCATCTATTTGTTTCTCGTTGAAATACTGAGTAAGATATTGAAAAGGGGAGAAGTTCGGTTTTTATTGCATATATCGACGTTTCAGCCGGAATAGAGCGGTTTTACGTGTACATCTTCCATCGGCAATATAAACGGAAAATCAGGAACATTTTAGTTAATTCTAATGAAAACAAATTGATTTTTATCATTTGTATTGGAAACAACATTGTCATATGTCTTTTCTTGGATCTAAATAATACGAAACCTCGCTTTATGATTCGAAGTTAAAATCCACAAATTTGGAATAATAGTTACTCTCTTCACGTATTTCATGTAGTTTGATATTACGTAAATATATTCATTTTTACCAATATTTCGATACTATTTCATGTAGTATCACGATATGTGATTTGGCCTTCATATCTCAGATTTTCGCATAATATTGCATTTTCAGCAAGTTTTCTTGCATTTTGTTTCATACTAAACATCATCGAATTTAGCAATATTTTGACCCTTATCATCCCCTTTTCCTTTATGTGATTTAAACAAAATATCATCGAATTAGGCAATATTTTGCCGTTTTTCCAAGTTTTTGGGAATTTTCAGTTTATTGGTATTAATTCATTAAATATACGATAAAAATGATGCAAACACGTAATTGATTAGATAATAAACTTAAATACTTCACCTTTAATCATCTATTTGTTTCTCGTTGAAATACTGAGTAAGATATTGAAAAGGGGGGAAGTTCGGTTTGTATTGCATATATCGACGTTTCAGCCGGAATTGAGCGGTTTTACGTGTACATCTTCCATCGGTAATATAAACGGAAAATCAGGAACATTTTAGTTATTTCTAATGAAAACACATTGATTTTTATCATTTGTATTGGAAAGAACATTGTCATATGTCTTTTCTTGGATCTAAATAATACGAAACCTCGCTCTATGATTCGAAGTTAAAATCCTCAAATTTGGAATAATATTGGCGTTTTTCACGTTTTTTATGTAGTTTGATATTACGTAAATATATTCATTTTTACCAATATTTCGATACTATTTCATGTAGTATCACGATATGTAATTTTGACTTCATATCTCAGATTTTCGCATAATATTGCATTTTAAGCAAGCTTTCTTGCATTTTGTTTCGTACTAAACATCATCGAATTTTGCAATATTTTGACGTTTATTCCTGTTCCTTTATGTGATTTAAACAAAACGTCATCGAATTAGGCAATATTTTGCCGTTTTTCCACGTTTTTGTGAATTTTCAGTTTATTGGTATTAATTCATTAAATATACGATAAAAATGATGCAAACACGTAATTGATTAGATAATAAACTTAAATACTTCACCTTTAATCATCTATTTGTTTATCGTTAAAATACTGAGTAAGATATTGAAAAGGGGAGAAGTTCGGTTTTTATTGCATATATCGACGTTTCAGCCGGAATTGAGCGGTTTTACGTGTACATCTTCCATCGGCAATATAAACGGAAAATCAGGAACATTTTAGTTAATTCTAATGAAAACACATTGATTTTTATCTTTTGTATTGGAAACAACATTGTCATATGTCTTTTCTTGGATCTAAATAATACGAAACCTCGCTTTATGATTCGAAGTTAAAATCCACAACATTTGGAATAATAGTTACTCTCTTCACGTTTTTCATGTAGTTTGATATTACGTAAATATATAAATTTTTACCAATATTTCGATACTATTTCATGTAGTATCACGATATGTGATTTGGCCTTCATATCTCAGATTTTCGCATAATATTGCATTTTCAGCAAGTTTTCTTGCATTTTGTTTCATACTAAACATCATCGAATTTAGCAATATTTTGACGCTTATCATCCCCTTTTCCTTTATGTGATTTAAACAAAATATCATCGAATTAGGCAATATTTTGCCGTTTTTCCACGTTTTTGTGAATTTTCAGTTTATTGGTATTAATTCATTAAATATACGATAAAAATGATGCAAACACGTAATTGATTAGATAATAAACTTAAATACTTCACCTTTAATCATCTATTTGTTTCTCGTTGAAATACTGAGTAAGATATTGAAAAGGGGAGAAGTTCGGTTTGTATTGCATATATCGACGTTTCAGCCGGAATAGAGCGGTTTTACGTGTACATCTTCCATCGGTAATATAAACGGAAAATCAGGAACATTTTAGTTAATTCTAATGAAAACACATTGATTTTTATCATTTGTATTGGAAACAACATTGTCATATGTCTATTCTTGGATCTAAATAATACGAAACCTCGCTCTATGATTCGAAGTTAAAATCCTCAAATTTGGAATAATATTGACGTTTTTCACGTTTTTTATGTAGTTTGATATTACGTAAATATATTCATTTTTACCAATATTTCGATACTATTTCATGTAGTATCACGATATGTAATTTGGCCTTCATATCTCAGATTTTCGCATAATATTGCATTTTAAGCAAGCTTTCTTGCATTTTGTTTCGTACTAAACATCATCGATTTTAGCAATATTTTGACGTTTATTTCTGTTCCTTTATGTGATTTAAACAAAATATCATCGAATTAGGCAATATTTTGCCGTTTTTCCACGTTTTTGTGAATTTTCAGTTTATTGGTATTAATTCATTAAATATACGATAAAAATGATGCAAACACGTAATTGATTAGATAATAAACTTAAATACTTCACCTTTAATCATCTATTTGTTTCTCGTTGAAATACTGAGTAAGATATTGAAAAGGGGAGAAGTTCGGTTTTTATTGCATATATCGACGTTTCAGCCGGAATTGAGCGGTTTTACGTGTACATCTTCCATCGGCAATATAAACGGAAAATCAGGAACATTTTAGTTAATTCTAATGAAAACAAATTGATTTTTATCATTTGTATTGGAAACAACATTGTCATATGTCTTTTCTTGGATCTAAATAATACGAAACCTCGCTTTATGATTCGAAGTTAAAATCCACAAATTTGGAATAATAGTTACTCTCTTCACGTATTTCATGTAGTTTGATATTACGTAAATATATAAATTTTTACCAATATTTCGATACTATTCATATCACAGATTTTAGAATAATATTGCATTTTAAGCAAGCTGTCTTGCATTTTGTTTCGTAATAAACATCATCGAATTTAGCAATATTTTGACGTTTATTTCTTTTCCTTTATGTGATTTAAACAAAATATCATCGAATTAGGCCATATTTTGCCGTTTTTCCACGTTTTTTTGAATTTTCAGTTTATTGGTATTAATTCATTAAATATACGATAAAAATGATGCAAACACGTAATTGATTAGATAATAAACTTAAATACTTCACCTTTAATCATCTATTTGTTTCTCGTTGAAATACTGAGTAAGATATTGAAAAGGGGAGAAGTTCGGTTTGTATTGCATATATCGACGTTTCAGCCGGAATAGAGCGGTTTTACGTGTACATCTTCCATCGGTAATATAAACGGAAAATCAGGAACATTTTAGTTAATTCTAATGAAAACACATTGATTTTTATCATTTGGATTGGAAACAACATTGTCATATGTCTTTTCTTGGATCTAAATAATACGAAACCTCGCTCTATGATTCGAAGTTAAAATCCTCAAATTTGGAATAATATTGACGTTTTTCACGTTTTTTATGTAGTTTGATATTACGTAAATATATTCATTTTTACCAATATTTCGATACTATTTCATGTAGTATCACGATATGTAATTTGGCCTTCATATCTCAGATTTTCGCATAATATTGCATTTTAAGCAAGCTTTCTTGCATTTTGTTTCGTACTAAACATCATCGAATTTAGCAATATTTTGACGCTTATCATCCCCTTTTCCTTTATGTGATTTAAACAAAATATCATCGAATTAGGCAATATTTTGCCGTTTTTCCACGTTTTTGTGAATTTTCAGTTTATTGGTATTAATTCATTAAATATACGATAAAAATGATGCAAACACGTAATTGATTAGATAATAAACTTAAATACTTCACCTTTAATCATCTATTTGTTTCTCGTTGAAATACTGAGTAAGATATTAAAAAGGGGAGAAGTTCGGTTTTTATTGCATATATCGACGTTTCAGCCGGATTAGAGCGGTTTTACGTGTACATCTTCCGTCTGTAATATAAACGAAAAATCAGGAACATTTTAGTTAATTCTAATGAAAACACATTGATTTTTATCATTTGTATTGGAAACAACATTGTCATATATCTTTTCTTTGATCTAAATATTACGAAACCTCGCTCTATGATTCGAAGTAAAAATCCTCAAATTTGGAATAATATTGACGTTTTTCACGTTTTTTATGTAGTTTGATATTACGTAAATATATTCATTTTTACCAATATTTCGATACTATTTCATGTAGTATCACGATATGTGATTTGGCCTTCATATCTCAGATTTTCGCATAATATTGCATTTTAAGCAAGCTTTCTTGCATTTTGTTTCGTACTAAACATCATCGAATTTAGCAATATTTTGACGTTTATTTCTGTTCCTTTATGTGATTTAAACAAAATATCATCGAATTAGGCAATATTTTGCCGTTTTTCCACGTTTTTGAGAATTTTCAGTTTATTGGTAATAATTCATTAAATATACGATAAAAATGATGCAAACACGTAATTGATTAGATAATAAACTTAAATACTTCACCTTTTATCATCTATTTGTTTCTCGTTGAAATACTGAGTAAGATATTTAAAAGGGGAGAAGTTCGGTTTTTATTGCATATATCGACGTTTCAGCCGGATTAGAGCGGTTTTACGTGTACATCTTCCGTCGGTAATATAAACGGAAAATCAGGAACATTTTAGTTAATTCTAATGAAAACACATTGATTTTTATCATTTGTATTGGAAACAACATTGTCATATATCTTTTCTTTGATCTAACTAATACGAAACCTCGCTCTATGATTCGAAGTTAAAATCCACAAATTTGGAATAATAGTGACTCTCTTCACGTTTTTTATGCTAGTTTGATATTACGTAAATATATTCATTTTTGCCAATATTTCGATACTATTTCATGTAGTATCACGATATATGATTTGGCCTTCATATCTCAGATTTTTGCATAATATTGCATTTTAAGCAAGTTTTCTTGCATTTTGTTTCATACTAAACATCATCGAATTTAGCAATATTTTGACGTTTATCATCCCCTTTTCCTTTATGTGATTTAAACAGAATATCATCGAATTAGGCAATATTTTGCCGTTTTTCCTCGTTTTTGTGAATTTTCAGTTTATTGGTATTAATTCATTAAATATACCATAAAAATGATGCAAACACATAATTGATTAGATAATAAACTTAAATACTTCACCTTTAATCATCTATTTGTTTCTCGTTGAAATACTGAGTAAGATATTAAAAAGGGGAGAAGTTCGGTTGTATAGCATATATCGACGTTTCAGCCGGATTAGAGCGGTTTTACGTGTACATCTTCCGTCGGTAATATAAACGGAAAATCAGGAACTTTTAGTTAATTCTAATGAAAACACATTGATTTTTATCATTTGTATTGGAAACAACATTGTCATATATCTTTTCTTTGATCTAAATAATACGAAACCTCGCTCTATGATTCGAAGATTAAAATCCACAAATTTGGAATAATAGTGATTCTCTTCACGTTTTTCATGTAGTTTGATATTACGTAAATATAATCATTTTTACCAATATTTCGATACTATTTCATGTAGTATCACGATATGTGATTTGGCCTTCATATATCAGATTTTCGCATAATATTGCATTTTCAGCAAGTTTTCTTGCATTTTGTTTCATACTAAACATCATCGAATTTAGCAATATTTTGACGTTTATCATCCACTTTTCCTTTATGTGATTTAAACAAAATATCATCGAATTAGACAATATTTTACCGTTTTTCCGCGTTTTTGTGAATTGTCAGTTTATTGGTATTAATTCATTAAATATACGATAAAAATGATGCAAACACGTAATTGATTAGATAATAAACTTAAATACTTCACCTTTAATCATCTATTTGTTTCTCGTTGAAATACTGAGTAAGATATTGAAAAGGGGAGAAGTTCGGTTTTTATTGCATATATCGACGTTTCAGCCGGAATAGAGCGGTTTTACGTGTACATCTTCCATCGGTAATATAAACGGAAAATCAGGAACATGTTAGTTAATTTTAATGAAAACACATTGATTTTTATCATTTGTATTGGAAACAACAGTCATATGTCTTTTATTGGATCTAAATAATACGAAACCTCGCTTTATGATTCGAAGTAAAAATCCTCAAATTTGGAATAATATTGACGTTTTTCACGTTTTTTATGTAGTTTGATATTTCGTAAATATATTCATTTTTACCAATATTTCGATACTATTTCATGTAGTATCACGATATGTGATTTGGCCTTCATATCTCAGATCTTCGCATAATATTGCATTTTCAGCAAGTTTTCTTGCATTTTGTTTCATACTAAACATCATCGAATTTAGCAATATTTTGACGTTTATCATCCCCTTTTCCTTTATGTGATTTAAACAAAATATCATCGAATTTGACAATATTTTGCCGTTTTTCTGCGTTTTTGTGAATTTTCAGTTTATTGGTATTAATTCATTAAATATACGATAAAAATGATGCAAACTCGTAATTGAATAGATAATAAACTTAAATACTTCACCTTTAATCATCTATTTGTTTCTCGTTGAAATACTGAGTAAGATATTGAAAAGGGGAGAAGTTCGGTTTGTATTGCATATATCGACGTTTCAGCCGGAATAGAGCGGTTTTACGTGTACATCTTCCATCGGTAATATAAACGGAAAATCAGGAACATTTTAGTTAATTCTAATGAAAACACATTGATTTTTATCATTTGTATTGGAAACAACATTGTCATATGTCTTTTCTTGGATCTAAATAATACGAAACCTCGCTTTATGATTCGAAGTTAAAATCCACAAATTTGGAATAATAGTTACTCTCTTCACGTTTTTCATGTAGTTTGATATTACGTAAATATATAAATTTTTACCAATATTTCGATACTATTTCATGTAGTATCACGAAATGTGATTTGGCCTTCATATCTCAGATTTTCGCATAATATTGCATTTTAAGCAAGCTTTCTTGCATTTTGTTTCGTACTAAACATCAACGAATTTAGCAATATTTTGACGTTTATTTCTTTTCCTTTATGTGATTTAAACAAAATATCATCGAATTAGGCAACATTTTGGCGTTTTTCCAACGTTTTGTGAATTTTCATTTTATTGGTATTAATTCATTAAATATACGATAAAAATGATGCAAACACGTAATTGATTAGATAATAAACTTAAATACTTCACCTTTAATCATCTATTTGCTTCTCGTTGAAATACTGAGTAAGATATTGAAAAGGGGAGAAGTTCGGTTTTTATTGCATATATCGACGTTTCAGCCGGAATAGAGCGGTTTTACGTGTACATCTTCCATCGGTAATATAAACGGAAAATCAGGAACATTTTAGTTAATTTTAATGAAAACACATTGATTTTTATCATTTGTATTGGAAACAACAGTCATATGTCTTTTCTTGGATCTAAATAATACGAAACCTCGCTTTATGATTCGAAGTAAAAATCCTCAAATTTGGAATAATATTGACGTTTTTCCCGTTTTTTATGTAGTTTGATATTTACGTAAATATATTCATTTTTACCAATATTTCGATACTATTTCATGTAGTATCACGATATGTGATTTGGCCTTCATATCTCAGATCTTCGCATAATATTGCATTTTCAGCAAGTTTTCTTGCATTTTGTTTCATACTAAACATCATCGAATTTAGCAATATTTTGACGTTTATCATCCCCTTTTCCTTTATGTGATTTAAACAAAATATCATCGAATTTGACAATATTTTGCGGTTTTTCTGCGTTTTTGTGAATTTTCAGTTTATTGGTATTAATTCATTAAATATACGATAAAAATGATGCAAACTCGTAATTGAATAGATAATAAACTTAAATACTTCACCTTTAATCATCTATTTGTTTCTCGTTGAAATACTGAGTAAGATATTGAAAAGGGGAGAAGTTCGGTTTGTATTGCATATATCGACGTTTCAGCCGGAATAGAGCGGTTTTACGTGTACATCTTCCATCGGTAATATAAACGGAAAATCAGGAACATTTTAGTTAATTCTAATGAAAACACATTGATTTTTATCATTTGTATTGGAAACAACATTGTCATATGTCTTTTCTTGGATCTAAATAATACGAAACCTCGCTTTATGATTCGAAGTTAAAATCCACAAATTTGGAATAATAGTTACTCTCTTCAAGTTTTTCATGTAGTTTGATATTACGTAATATATTAAATTTTTACCAATATTTCGATACTATTTCATGTAGTATCACGAAATGTGATTTGGCCTTCATATCTCAGATTTTCGCATAATATTGCATTTTAAGCAAGCTTTCTTGCATTTTGTTTCGTACTAAACATCAACGAATTTAGCAATATTTTGACGTTTATTTCTTTTCCTTTATGTGATTTAAACAAAATATCATCGAATTAGGCAACATTTTGCCGTTTTTCCACGTTTTTGTGAATTTTCATTTTATTGGTATTAATTCATTAAATATACGATAAAAATGATGCAAACACGCAATTGATTAGATAATAAACTTAAATACTTCACCTTTAATCATCTATTTGTTTCTCGTTGAAATACTGAGTAAGATATTGAAAAGGGGAGAAGTTCGGTTTTTATTGCATATATCGACGTTTCAGCCGGAATAGAGCGGTTTTACGTGTACATCTTCCATCGGTAATATAAACGGAAAATCAGGAACTTTTAGTTAATTCTAATGAAAACACAATGATTTTTATCATTTGTATTGGAAACAACATTGTCATATATCTTTTTTTTGATCTAAATAATACGAAACCTCGCTCTATGATTCGAAGTTAAAATCCACAAATTTGGAATAATAGTGATTCTCTTCACGTTTTTCATGTAGTTTGATATTATGTAAATATAATCATTTTTACCAATATTTCGATACTATTTCATGTAGTATCACGATATGTGATTTGGCCTTCATATATCAGATTTTCGCATAATATTGCATTTTCAGCAAGTTTTCTTGCATTTTGTTTCATAATAAACATCATCGAATTTAGCAATATTTTGACGTTTATCATCCACTTTTCCTTTATGTGATTTAAACAAAATATCATCGAATTAGACAATATTTTACCGTTTTTCCGCGTTTTTGTGAATTGTCAGTTTATTGGTATTAATTCATTAAATATACGATAAAAATGATGCAAACACGTAATTGATTAGATAATAAACTTAAATACTTCACCTTTAATCATCTATTTGTTTCTCGTTGAAATACTGAGTAAGATATTGAAAAGGGGAGAAGTTCGGTTTTTATTGCATATATCGACGTTTCAGCCGGAATAGAGCGGTTATACGTGTACATCTTCCATCGGTAATATAAACGGAAAATCAGGAACATTTTAGTTAATTTTAATGAAAACACATTGATTTTTATCATTTGTATTGGAAACAACAGTCATATGTCTTTTCTTGGATCTAAATAATACGAAACCTCGCTTTATGATTCGAAGTAAAAATCCTCAAATTTGGAATAATATTGACGTTTTTCACGTTTTTTATGTAGTTTGATATTACGTAAATATATTCATTTTTACCAATATTTCGATACTATTTCATGTAGTATCACGATATGTGATTTGGCCTTCATATCTCAGATTTTTGCATAATATTGCATTTTAAGCAAGTTTTCTTGCATTTTGTTTCATACTAAACATCATCGAATTTAGCAATATTTTGACGTTTATCATCCCCTTTTCCTTTATGTGATTTAAACAGAATATCATCGAATTAGGCAATATTTTGCAGTTTTTCCTCGTTTTTGTGAATTTTCAGTTTATTGGTATTAATTCATTAAATATACCATAAAAATGATGCAAACACATAATTGATTAGATAATAAACTTAAATACTTCACCTTTAATCATCTATTTGTTTCTCGTTGAAATACTGAGTAAGATATTGAAAAGGGGAGAAGTTCGGTTTTTATTGCATATATCGACGTTTCAGCCGAAATTGAGCGGTCTTACGTGTACATCTTTCACCGGTAATATAAACGGAAAATCAGGAACATTTTAGTTAATTTTAATGAAAACACATTGATTTTTATCATTTGTATTGGAAAGAACATTGTCATATGTCTTTTCTTGGATCTAAATAATACGAAACCTCGCTCTATGATTCGAAGTTAAAATCCTCAAATTTGGAATAATATTGGCGTTTTTCACGTTTTTTATGTAGTTTGATATTACGTAAATATATTCATTTTTACCAATATTTCGATACTATTTCATGTAGTATCACGATATGTAATTTGGCCTTCATATCTCAGATTTTCGCATAATATTGCATTTTAAGCAAGCTTTCTTGCATTTTAATTCGTACTAAACATCATCGATTTTAGCAATATTTTGACGTTTATTTCTGTTCCTTTATGTGATTTAAACAAAATATCATCGAATTAGGCAATATTTTGCCGTTTTTCCACGTTTTTGTGAATTTTCAGTTTATTGGTATTAATTCATTAAATATACGATAAAAATGATGCAAACACGTAATTGATTAGATAATAAACTTAAATACTTCACCTTTAATCATCTATTTGTTTCTCGTTGAAATACTGAGTAAGATATTGAAAAGGGGAGAAGTTCGGTTTTTATTGCATATATCGACGTTTCAGCCGGAATTGAGCGGTTTTACGTGTACATCTTCCATCGGCAATATAAACGGAAAATCAGGAACATTTTAGTTAATTCTAATGAAAACAAATTGATTTTTATCATTTGTATTGGAAACAACATTGTCATATGTCTTTTCTTGGATCTAAATAATACGAAACCTCGCTCTATGATTCGAAGTTAAAATCCACAAATTTGGAATAATAGTGACTCTCTTCACGTTTTTTATGCAGTTTGATATTACGTAAATATATTCATTTTTGCCAATATTTCGATACTATTTCATGTAGTATCACGATATATGATTTGGCCTTCATATCTCAGATTTTTGCATAATATTGCATTTTAAGCAAGTTTTCTTGCATTTTGTTTCATACTAAACATCATCGAATTTAGCAATATTTTGACGTTTATCATCCCCTTTTCCTTTATGTGATTTAAACAGAATATCATCGAATTAGGCAATATTTTGCCGTTTTTCCTCGTTTTTGTGAATTTTCAGTTTATTGGTATTAATTCATTAAATATACCATAAAAATGATGCAAACACATAATTGATTAGATAATAAACTTAAATACTTCACCTTTAATCATCTATTTGTTTCTCGTTGAAATACTGAGTAAGATATTAAAAAGGGGAGAAGTTCGGTTGTATAGCATATATCGACGTTTCAGCCGGATTAGAGCGGTTTTACGTGTACATCTTCCGTCGGTAATATAAACGGAAAATCAGGAACTTTTAGTTAATTCTAATGAAAACACATTGATTTTTATCATTTGTATTGGAAACAACATTGTCATATATCTTTTCTTTGATCTAAATAATACGAAACCTCGCTCTATGATTCGAAGTTAAAATCCACAAATTTGGAATAATAGTGATTCTCTTCACGTTTTTCATGTAGTTTGATATTACGTAAATATAATCATTTTTACCAATATTTCGATACTATTTCATGTAGTATCACGATATGTGATTTGGCCTTCATATATCAGATTTTCGCATAATATTGCATTTTCAGCAAGTTTTCTTGCATTTTGTTTCATACTAAACATCATCGAATTTAGCAATATTTTGACGTTTATCATCCACTTTTCCTTTATGTGATTTAAACAAAATATCATCGAATTAGACAATATTTTACCGTTTTTCCGCGTTTTTGTGAATTGTCAGTTTATTGGTATTAATTCATTAAATATACGATAAAAATGATGCAAACACGTAATTGATTAGATAATAAACTTAAATACTTCACCTTTAATCATCTATTTGTTTCTCGTTGAAATACTGAGTAAGATATTGAAAAGGGGAGAAGTTCGGTTTTTATTGCATATATCGACGTTTCAGCTGGAATAGAGCGGTTTTACGTGTACATCTTCCATCGGTAATATAAACGGAAAATCAGGAACATGTTAGTTAATTTTAATGAAAACACATTGATTTTTATCATTTGTATTGGAAACAACAGTCATATGTCTTTTATTGGATCTAAATAATACGAAACCTCGCTTTATGATTCGAAGTAAAAATCCTCAAATTTGGAATAATATTGACGTTTTTCACGTTTTTTATGTAGTTTGATATTTCGTAAATATATTCATTTTTACCAATATTTCGATACTATTTCATGTAGTATCACGATATGTGATTTGGCCTTCATATCTCAGATCTTCGCATAATATTGCATTTTCAGCAAGTTTTCTTGCATTTTGTTTCATACTAAACATCATCGAATTTAGCAATATTTTGACGTTTATCATCCCCTTTTCCTTTATGTGATTTAAACAAAATATCATCGAATTTGACAATATTTTGCCGTTTTTCTGCGTTTTTGTGAATTTTCAGTTTATTGGTATTAATTCATTAAATATACGATAAAAATGATGCAAACTCGTAATTGAATAGATAATAAACTTAAATACTTCACCTTTAATCATCTATTTGTTTCTCGTTGAAATACTGAGTAAGATATTGAAAAGGGGAGAAGTTCGGTTTGTATTGCATATATCGACGTTTCAGCCGGAATAGAGCGGTTTTACGTGTACATCTTCCATCGGTAATATAAACGGAAAATCAGGAACATTTTAGTTAATTCTAATGAAAACACATTGATTTTTATCATTTGTATTGGAAACAACATTGTCATATGTCTTTTCTTGGATCTAAATAATACGAAACCTCGCTTTATGATTCGAAGTTAAAATCCACAAATTTGGAATAATAGTTACTCTCTTCACGTTTTTCATGTAGTTTGATATTACGTAAATATATAAATTTTTACCAATATTTCGATACTATTTCATGTAGTATCACGAAATGTGATTTGGCCTTCATATCTCAGATTTTCGCATAATATTGCATTTTAAGCAAGCTTTCTTGCATTTTGTTTCGTACTAAACATCAACGAATTTAGCAATATTTTGACGTTTATTTCTTTTCCTTTATGTGATTTAAACAAAATATCATCGAATTAGGCAACATTTTGGCGTTTTTCCAACGTTTTGTGAATTTTCATTTTATTGGTATTAATTCATTAAATATACGATAAAAATGATGCAAACACGTAATTGATTAGATAATAAACTTAAATACTTCACCTTTAATCATCTATTTGCTTCTCGTTGAAATACTGAGTAAGATATTGAAAAGGGGAGAAGTTCGGTTTTTATTGCATATATCGACGTTTCAGCCGGAATAGAGCGGTTTTACGTGTACATCTTCCATCGGTAATATAAACGGAAAATCAGGAACATTTTAGTTAATTTTAATGAAAACACATTGATTTTTATCATTTGTATTGGAAACAACAGTCATATGTCTTTTCTTGGATCTAAATAATACGAAACCTCGCTTTATGATTCGAAGTAAAAATCCTCAAATTTGGAATAATATTGACGTTTTTCCCGTTTTTTATGTAGTTTGATATTTCGTAAATATATTCATTTTTACCAATATTTCGATACTATTTCATGTAGTATCACGATATGTGATTTGGCCTTCATATCTCAGATCTTCGCATAATATTGCATTTTCAGCAAGTTTTCTTGCATTTTGTTTCATACTAAACATCATCGAATTTAGCAATATTTTGACGTTTATCATCCCCTTTTCCTTTATGTGATTTAAACAAAATATCATCGAATTTGACAATATTTTGCGGTTTTTCTGCGTTTTTGTGAATTTTCAGTTTATTGGTATTAATTCATTAAATATACGATAAAAATGATGCAAACTCGTAATTGAATAGATAATAAACTTAAATACTTCACCTTTAATCATCTATTTGTTTCTCGTTGAAATACTGAGTAAGATATTGAAAAGGGGAGAAGTTCGGTTTGTATTGCATATATCGACGTTTCAGCCGGAATAGAGCGGTTTTACGTGTACATCTTCCATCGGTAATATAAACGGAAAATCAGGAACATTTTAGTTAATTCTAATGAAAACACATTGATTTTTATCATTTGTATTGGAAACAACATTGTCATATGTCTTTTCTTGGATCTAAATAATACGAAACCTCGCTTTATGATTCGAAGTTAAAATCCACAAATTTGGAATAATAGTTACTCTCTTCAAGTTTTTCATGTAGTTTGATATTACGTAAATATTTAAATTTTTACCAATATTTCGATACTATTTCATGTAGTATCACGAAATGTGATTTGGCCTTCATATCTCAGATTTTCGCATAATATTGCATTTTAAGCAAGCTTTCTTGCATTTTGTTTCGTACTAAACATCAACGAATTTAGCAATATTTTGACGTTTATTTCTTTTCCTTTATGTGATTTAAACAAAATATCATCGAATTAGGCAACATTTTGCCGTTTTTCCACGTTTTTGTGAATTTTCATTTTATTGGTATTAATTCATTAAATATACGATAAAAATGATGCAAACACGCAATTGATTAGATAATAAACTTAAATACTTCACCTTTAATCATCTATTTGTTTCTCGTTGAAATACTGAGTAAGATATTGAAAAGGGGAGAAGTTCGGTTTTTATTGCATATATCGACGTTTCAGCCGGAATAGAGCGGTTTTACGTGTACATCTTCCATCGGTAATATAAACGGAAAATCAGGAACTTTTAGTTAATTCTAATGAAAACACAATGATTTTTATCATTTGTATTGGAAACAACATTGTCATATATCTTTTTTTTGATCTAAATAATACGAAACCTCGCTCTATGATTCGAAGTTAAAATCCACAAATTTGGAATAATAGTGATTCTCTTCACGTTTTTCATGTAGTTTGATATTATGTAAATATAATCATTTTTACCAATATTTCGATACTATTTCATGTAGTATCACGATATGTGATTTGGCCTTCATATATCAGATTTTCGCATAATATTGCATTTTCAGCAAGTTTTCTTGCATTTTGTTTCATAATAAACATCATCGAATTTAGCAATATTTTGACGTTTATCATCCACTTTTCCTTTATGTGATTTAAACAAAATATCATCGAATTAGACAATATTTTACCGTTTTTCCGCGTTTTTGTGAATTGTCAGTTTATTGGTATTAATTCATTAAATATACGATAAAAATGATACAAACACGTAATTGATTAGATAATAAACTTAAATACTTCACCTTTAATCATCTATTTGTTTCTCGTTGAAATACTGAGTAAGATATTGAAAAGGGGAGAAGTTCGGTTTTTATTGCATATATCGACGTTTCAGCCGGAATAGAGCGGTTATACGTGTACATCTTCCATCGGTAATATAAACGGAAAATCAGGAACATTTTAGTTAATTTTAATGAAAACACATTGATTTTTATCATTTGTATTGGAAACAACAGTCATATGTCTTTTCTTGGATCTAAATAATACGAAACCTCGCTTTATGATTCGAAGTAAAAATCCTCAAATTTGGAATAATATTGACGTTTTTCACGTTTTTTATGTAGTTTGATATTACGTAAATATATTCATTTTTACCAATATTTCGATACTATTTCATGTAGTATCACGATATGTGATTTGGCCTTCATATCTCAGATTTTTGCATAATATTGCATTTTAAGCAAGTTTTCTTGCATTTTGTTTCATACTAAACATCATCGAATTTAGCAATATTTTGACGTTTATCATCCCCTTTTCCTTTATGTGATTTAAACAGAATATCATCGAATTAGGCAATATTTTGCAGTTTTTCCTCGTTTTTGTGAATTTTCAGTTTATTGGTATTAATTCATTAAATATACCATAAAAATGATGCAAACACATAATTGATTAGATAATAAACTTAAATACTTCACCTTTAATCATCTATTTGTTTCTCGTTGAAATACTGAGTAAGATATTGAAAAGGGGAGAAGTTCGGTTTTTATTGCATATATCGACGTTTCAGCCGAAATTGAGCGGTCTTACGTGTACATCTTTCACCGGTAATATAAACGGAAAATCAGGAACATTTTAGTTAATTTTAATGAAAACACATTGATTTTTATCATTTGTATTGGAAAGAACATTGTCATATGTCTTTTCTTGGATCTAAATAATACGAAACCTCGCTCTATGATTCGAAGTTAAAATCCTCAAATTTGGAATAATATTGGCGTTTTTCACGTTTTTTATGTAGTTTGATATTACGTAAATATATTCATTTTTACCAATATTTCGATACTATTTCATGTAGTATCACGATATGTAATTTGGCCTTCATATCTCAGATTTTCGCATAATATTGCATTTTAAGCAAGCTTTCTTGCATTTTAATTCGTACTAAACATCATCGATTTTAGCAATATTTTGACGTTTATTTCTGTTCCTTTATGTGATTTAAACAAAATATCATCGAATTAGGCAATATTTTGCCGTTTTTCCACGTTTTTGTGAATTTTCAGTTTATTGGTATTAATTCATTAAATATACGATAAAAATGATGCAAACACGTAATTGATTAGATAATAAACTTAAATACTTCACCTTTAATCATCTATTTGTTTCTCGTTGAAATACTGAGTAAGATATTGAAAAGGGGAGAAGTTCGGTTTTTATTGCATATATCGACGTTTCAGCCGGAATTGAGCGGTTTTACGTGTACATCTTCCATCGGCAATATAAACGGAAAATCAGGAACATTTTAGTTAATTCTAATGAAAACAAATTGATTTTTATCATTTGTATTGGAAACAACATTGTCATATGTCTTTTCTTGGATCTAAATAATACGAAACCTCGCTTTATGATTCGAAGTTAAAATCCACAAATTTGGAATAATAGTTACTCTCCTCACGTATTTCATGTAGTTTGATATTACGTAAATATATAAATTTTTACCAATATTTCGATACTATTCATATCACAGATTTTAGAATAATATTGCATTTTAAGCAAGCTGTCTTGCATTTTGTTTCGTAATAAACATCATCGAATTTAGCAATATTTTGACGTTTATTTCTTTTCCTTTATGTGATTTAAACAAAATATCATCGAATTAGGCCATATTTTGCCGTTTTTCCACGTTTTTTTGAATTTTCAGTTTATTGGTATTAATTCATTAAATATACGATAAAAATGATGCAAACACGTAATTGATTAGATAATAAACTTAAATACTTCACCTTTAATCATCTATTTGTTTCTCGTTGAAATACTGAGTAAGATATTGAAAAGGGGAGAAGTTCGGTTTGTATTGCATATATCGACGTTTCAGCCGGAATAGAGCGGTTTTACGTGTACATCTTCCATCGGTAATATAAACGGAAAATCAGGAACATTTTAGTTAATTCTAATGAAAACACATTGATTTTTATCATTTGGATTGGAAACAACATTGTCATATGTCTTTTCTTGGATCTAAATAATACGAAACCTCGCTCTATGATTCGAAGTTAAAATCCTCAAATTTGGAATAATATTGACGTTTTTCACGTTTTTTATGTAGTTTGATATTACGTAAATATATTCATTTTTACCAATATTTCGATACTATTTCATGTAGTATCACGATATGTAATTTGGCCTTCATATCTCAGATTTTCGCATAATATTGCATTTTAAGCAAGCTTTCTTGCATTTTGTTTCGTACTAAACATCATCGAATTTAGCAATATTTTGACGCTTATCATCCCCTTTTCCTTTATGTGATTTAAACAAAATATCATCGAATTAGGCAATATTTTGCCGTTTTTCCACGTTTTTGAGAATTTTCAGTTTATTGGTAATAATTCATTAAATATACGATAAAAATGATGCAAACACGTAATTGATTAGATAATCAACTTAAATACTTCACCTTTTATCATCTATTTGTTTCTCGTTGAAATACTGAGTAAGATATTTAAAAGGGGAGAAGTTCGGTTTTTATTGCATATATCGACGTTTCAGCCGGATTAGAGCGGTTTTACGTGTACATCTTCCGTCGGTAATATAAACGGAAAATCAGGAACATTTTAGTTAATTCTAATGAAAACACATTGATTTTTATCATTTGTATTGGAAACAACATTGTCATATATCTTTTCTTTGATCTAACTAATACGAAACCTCGCTCTATGATTCGAAGTTAAAATCCACAAATTTGGAATAATAGTGACTCTCTTCACGTTTTTTATGTAGTTTGATATTACGTAAATATATTCATTTTTGCCAATATTTCGATACTATTTCATGTAGTATCACGATATGTGATTTGGCCTTCATATCTCAGATTTTTGCATAATATTGCATTTTAAGCAAGTTTTCTTGCATTTTGTTTCATACTAAACATCATCGAATTTAGCAATATTTTGACGTTTATCATCCCCTTTTCCTTTATGTGATTTAAACAGAATATCATCGAATTAGGCAATATTTTGCCGTTTTTCCTCGTTTTTGTGAATTTTCAGTTTATTGGTATTAATTCATTAAATATACCATAAAAATGATGCAAACACATAATTGATTAGATAATAAACTTAAATACTTCACCTTTAATCATCTATTTGTTTCTCGTTGAAATACTGAGTAAGATATTAAAAAGGGGAGAAGTTCGGTTGTATAGCATATATCGACGTTTCAGCCGGATTAGAGCGGTTTTACGTGTACATCTTCCGTCGGTAATATAAACGGAAAATCAGGAACTTTTAGTTAATTCTAATGAAAACACATTGATTTTTATCATTTGTATTGGAAACAACATTGTCATATATCTTTTCTTTGATCTAAATAATACGAAACCTCGCTCTATGATTCGAAGATAAAATCCACAAATTTGGAATAATAGTGATTCTCTTCACGTTTTTCATGTAGTTTGATATTACGTAAATATAATCATTTTTACCAATATTTCGATACTATTTCATGTAGTATCACGATATGTGATTTGGCCTTCATATATCAGATTTTCGCATAATATTGCATTTTCAGCAAGTTTTCTTGCATTTTGTTTCATACTAAACATCATCGAATTTAGCAATATTTTGACGTTTATCATCCACTTTTCCTTTATGTGATTTAAACAAAATATCATCGAATTAGACAATATTTTACCGTTTTTCCGCGTTTTTGTGAATTGTCAGTTTATTGGTATTAATTCATTAAATATACGATAAAAATGATGCAAACACGTAATTGATTAGATAATAAACTTAAATACTTCACCTTTAATCATCTATTTGTTTCTCGTTGAAATACTGAGTAAGATATTGAAAAGGGGAGAAGTTCGGTTTTTATTGCATATATCGACGTTTCAGCCGGAATAGAGCGGTTTTACGTGTACATCTTCCATCGGTAATATAAACGGAAAATCAGGAACATTTTAGTTAATTTTAATGAAAACACATTGATTTTTATCATTTGTATTGGAAACAACAGTCATATGTCTTTTATTGGATCTAAATAATACGAAACTTCGCTTTATGATTCGAAGTAAAAATCCTCAAATTTGGAATAATATTGACGTTTTTCACGTTTTTTATGTAGTTTGATATTTCGTAAATATATTAATTTTTACCAATATTTCGATACTATTTCATGTAGTATCACGATATGTGATTTGGCCTTCATATCTCAGATCTTCGCATAATATTGCATTTTCAGCAAGTTTTCTTGCATTTTGTTTCATACTAAACATCATCGAATTTAGCAATATTTTGACGTTTATCATCCCCTTTTCCTTTATGTGATTTAAACAAAATATCATCGAATTTGACAATATTTTGCCGTTTTTCTGCGTTTTTGTGAATTTTCAGTTTATTGGTATTAATTCATTAAATATACGATAAAAATGATGCAAACTCGTAATTGAATAGATAATAAACTTAAATACTTCACCTTTAATCATCTATTTGTTTCTCGTTGAAATACTGAGTAAGATATTGAAAAGGGGAGAAGTTCGGTTTGTATTGCATATATCGACGTTTCAGCCGGAATAGAGCGGTTTTACGTGTACATCTTCCATCGGTAATATAAACGGAAAATCAGGAACATTTTAGTTAATTCTAATGAAAACACATTGAGTTTTTATCATTTGTATTGGAAACAACATTGTCATATGTCTTTTCTTGGATCTAAATAATACGAAACCTCGCTTTATGATTCGAAGTTAAAATCCACAAATTTGGAATAATAGTTACTCTCTTCACGTTTTTCATGTAGTTTGATATTACGTAAATATATAAATTTTTACCAATATTTCGATACTATTTCATGTAGTATCACGAAATGTGATTTGGCCTTCATATCTCAGATTTTCGCATAATATTGCATTTTAAGCAAGCTTTCTTGCATTTTGTTTCGTACTAAACATCAACGAATTTAGCAATATTTTGACGTTTATTTCTTTTCCTTTATGTGATTTAAACAAAATATCATCGAATTAGGCAACATTTTGCCGTTTTTCCACGTTTTTGTGAATTTTCATTTTATTGGTATTAATTCATTAAATATACGATAAAAATGATGCAAACACGCAATTGATTAGATAATAAACTTAAATACTTCACCTTTAATCATCTATTTGTTTCTCGTTGAAATACTGAGTAAGATATTGAAAAGGGGAGAAGTTCGGTTTTTATTGCATATATCGACGTTTCAGCCGGAATAGAGCGGTTTTACGTGTACATCTTCCATCGGTAATATAAACGGAAAATCAGGAACTTTTAGTTAATTCTAATGAAAACACATTGATTTTTATCATTTGTATTGGAAACAACATTGTCATATATCTTTTCTTTGATCTAAATAATACGAAACCTCGCTCTATGATTCGAAGTTAAAATCCACAAATTTGGAATAATAGTGATTCTCTTTACGTTTTTCATGTAGTTTGATATTACGTAAATATAATCATTTTTACCAATATTTCGATACTATTTCATGTAGTATCACGATATGTGATTTGGCCTTCATATATCAGATTTTCGCATAATATTGCATTTTCAGCAAGTTTTCTTGCATTTTGTTTCATAATAAACATCATCGAATTTAGCAATATTTTGACGTTTATCATCCACTTTTCCTTTATGTGATTTAAACAAAATATCATCGAATTAGACAATATTTTACCGTTTTTCCGCGTTTTTGTGAATTGTCAGTTTATTGGTATTAATTCATTAAATATACGATAAAAATGATGCAAACACGTAATTGATTAGATAATAAACTTAAATACTTCACCTTTAATCATCTATTTGTTTCTCGTTGAAATACTGAGTAAGATATTGAAAAGGGGAGAAGTTCGGTTTTTATTGCATATATCGACGTTTCAGCCGGAATAGAGCGGTTATACGTGTACATCTTCCATCGGTAATATAAACGGAAAATCAGGAACATTTTAGTTAATTTTAATGAAAACACATTGATTTTTATCATTTGTATTGGAAACAACAGTCATATGTCTTTTCTTGGATCTAAATAATACGAAACCTCGCTTTATGATTCGAAGTAAAAATCCTCAAATTTGGAATAATATTGACGTTTTTCACGTTTTTTATGTAGTTTGATATTACGTAAATATATTCATTTTTACCAATATTTCGATACTTTTTCATGTAGTATCACGATATGTGATTTGGCCTTCATATCTCAGATTTTTGCATAATATTGCATTTTAAGCAAGTTTTCTTGCATTTTGTTTCATACTAAACATCATCGAATTTAGCAATATTTTGACGTTTATCATCCCCTTTCCCTTTATGTGATTTAAACAGAATATCATCGAATTAGGCAATATTTTGCCGTTTTTCCTCGTTTTTGTGAATTTTCAGTTTATTGGTATTAATTCATTAAATATACCATAAAAATGATGCAAACACATAATTGATTAGATAATAAACTTAAATACTTCACCTTTAATCATCTATTTGTTTCTCGTTGAAATACTGAGTAAGATATTGAAAAGGGGAGAAGTTCGGTTTTTATTGCATATATCGACGTTTCAGCCGAAATTGAGCGGTCTTACGTGTACATCTTTCACCGGTAATATAAACGGAAAATCAGGAACATTTTAGTTAATTTTAATGAAAACACATTGATTTTTATTATTTGTATTGGAAACAACAGTCATATGTCTTTTCTTGGATCTAAATAATACGAAACCTCGCTTTATGATTCGAAGTAAAAATCCTCAAATTTGGAATAATATTGACGTTTTTCACGTTTTTTATGTAGTTTGATATTACGTAAATATATTCATTTTTACCAATATTTCGATACTATTTCATGTAGTATCACGATATGTGATTTGGCCTTCATATCTCAGATTTTTGCATAATATTGCATTTTAAGCAAGTTTTCTTGCATTTTGTTTCATACTAAACATCATCGAATTTAGCAATATTTTGACGTTTATCATCCCCTTTTCCTTTATGTGATTTAAACAAAATATCATCGAATTTGACAATATTTTGCCGTTTTTCTGCGTTTTTGTGAATTTTCAGTTTATTGGTATTGATTCATTAAATATACGATAAAAATGATGCAAACTCGTAATTGAATAGATAATAAACTTAAATACTTCACCTTTAATCATCTATATGTTTCTCGTTGAAATACTGAGTAAGATATTGAAAAGGGGAGAAGTTCGGTTTGTATTGCATATATCGACGTTTCAGCCGGAATAGAGCGGTTTTACGTGTACATCTTCCATCGGTAATATAAACGGAAAATCAGGAACATTTTAGTTAATTCTAATGAAAACAAATTGATTTTTATCATTTGTATTGGAAACAACATTGTCATATGTCTTTTCTTGGATCTAAATAATACGAAACCTCGCTTTATGATTCGAAGTTAAAATCCACAAATTTGGAATAATAGTTACTCTCTTCACGTTTTTCATGTAGTTTGATATTACGTAAATATATAAATTTTTACCAATATTTCGATACTATTTCATGTAGTATCACGAAATGTGATTTGGCCTTCATATCTCAGATTTTCGCATAATATTGCATTTTAAGCAAGCTTTCTTGCATTTTGTTTCGTACTAAACATCAACGAATTTAGCAATATTTTGACGTTTATTTCTTTTCCTTTATGTGATTTAAACAAAATATCATCGAATTAGGCAACATTTTGCCGTTTTTCCACGTTTTTGTGAATTTTCATTTTATTGGTATTAATTCATTAAATATACGATAAAAATGATGCAAACACGTAATTGATTAGATAATAAACTTAAATACTTCACCTTTAATCATCTATTTGTTTCTCATTGAAATACTGAGTAAGATATTGAAAAGGGGAGAAGTTCGGTTTTTATTGCATATATCGACGTTTCAGCCGGAATAGAGCGGTTTTACGTGTACAACTTCCATCGGTAATATAAACGGAAAATCAGGAACTTTTAGTTAATTCTAATGAAAACACATTGATTTTTATCATTTGTATTGGAAACAACATTGTCATATATCTTTTCTTTGATCTAAATAATACGAAACCTCGCTCTATGATTCGAAGTTAAAATCCACAAATTTGGAATAATAGTGATTCTCTTCACGTTTTTCATGTAGTTTGATATTACGTAAATATAATCATTTTTACCAATATTTCGATACTATTTCATGTAGTATCACGATATGTGATTTGGCCTTCATATATCAGATTTTCGCATAATATTGCATTTTCAGCAAGTTTTCTTGCATTTTGTTTCATACTAAACATCATCGAATTTAGCAATATTTTGACGTTTATCATCCACTTTTCCTTTATGTGATTTAAACAAAATATCATCGAATTAGACAATATTTTACCGTTTTTCCGCGTTTTTGTGAATTGTCAGTTTATTGGTATTAATTCATTAAATATACGATAAAAATGATGCAAACACGTAATTGATTAGATAATAAACTTAAATACTTCACCTTTAATCATCTATTTGTTTCTCGTTGAAATACTGAGTAAGATATTGAAAAGGGGAGAAGTTCGGTTTTTATTGCATATATCGACGTTTCAGCCGGAATAGAGCGGTTTTACGTGTACATCTTCCATCGGTAATATAAACGGAAAATCAGGAACATTTTAGTTAATTTTAATGAAAACACATTGATTTTTATCATTTGTATTGGAAACAACAGTCATATGTCTTTTCTTGGATCTAAATAATACGAAACTTCGCTTTATGATTCGAAGTAAAAATCCTCAAATTTGGAATAATATTGACGTTTTTCACGTTTTTTATGTAGTTTGATATTACGTAAATATATTCATTTTTACCAATATTTCGATACTATTTCATGTAGTATCACGATATGTGATTTGGCCTTCATATCTCAGATTTTTGCATAATATTGCATTTTAAGCAAGTTTTCTTGCATTTTGTTTCATACTAAACATCATCGAATTTAGCAATATTTTGACGTTTATCATCCCCTTTTCCTTTATGTGATTTAAACAGAATATCATCGAATTAGGCAATATTTTGCCGTTTTTCCTCGTTTTTGTGAATTTTCAGTTTATTGGTATTAATTCATTAAATATACCATAAAAATGATGCAAACACATAATTGATTAGATAATAAACTTAAATACTTCACCTTTAATCATCTATTTGTTTCTCGTTGAAATACTGAGTAAGATATTGAAAAGGGGAGAAGTTCGGTTTTTATTGCATATATCGACGTTTCAGCCGGAATTGAGCGGTCTTACGTGTACATCTTTCACCGGTAATATAAACGGAAAATCAGGAACATTTTAGTTAATTTTAATGAAAACACATTGATTTTTATCATTTGTATTGGAAACAACAGTCATATGTCTTTTCTTGGATCTAAATAATACGAAACCTCGCTTTATGATTCGAAGTAAAAATCCTCAAATGTGGAATAATATTGACGTTTTTCACGTTTTTTATGTAGTTTGATATTACGTAAATATATTCATTTTTACCAATATTTCGATACTATTTCATGTAGTATCACGATATGTGATTTGGCCTTCATATCTCAGATTTTTGCATAATATTGCATTTTAAGCAAGTTTTCTTGCATTTTGTTTCATACTAAACATCATCGAATTTAGCAATATTTTGACGTTTATCATCCCCTTTTCCTTTATGTGATTTAAACAGAATATCATCGAATTAGGCAATATTTTGCCGTTTTTCCTCGTTTTTTGTGAATTTTCAGTTTATTGGTATTAATTCATTAAATATACCATAAAAATGATGCAAACACATAATTGATTAGATAATAAACTTAAATACTTCACCTTTAATCATCTATTTTTTTCTCGTTGAAATACTGAATGAGATATTGAAAAGGGGAGAAGTTCGGTTTTTATTGCATATATCGACGTTTCAGCCGGAATTGAGCGGTCTTACGTGTACATCTTTCATCGGTAATATAAACGGAAAATCAGGAACATTTTAGTTAATTCTAATGAAAACACATTGATTTTTATCATTTGTATTGGAAACAACATTGTCATATATCTTTTCTTGGATCTAAATAATACGAAACCTCGCTCTATGATTCGAAGTAAAAATCCTCAAATTTGGAATAATATTGACGTTTTTCACGTTTTTTATGTAGTTTGATATTTCGTAAATATATTAATTTTTACCAATATTTCGATACTATTTCATGTAGTATCACGATATGTGATTTGGCCTTCATATCTCAGATCTTCGCATAATATTGCATTTTCAGCAAGTTTTCTTGCATTTTGTTTCATACTAAACATCATCGAATTTAGCAATATTTTGACGTTTATCATCCCCTTTTCCTTTATGTGATTTAAACAAAATATCATCGAATTTGACAATATTTTGCCATTTTTCTGCGTTTTTGTGAATTTTCAGTTTATTGATATTAATTCATTAAATATACGATAAAAATGATGCAAACACGTAATTGAATAGATAATAAACTTAAATACTTCACCTTTAATCATCTATTTGTTTCTCGTTGAAATACTGAGAAAGATATTGAAAAGGGGAGAAGTTCGGTTTGTATTGCATATATCGACGTTTCAGCCGGAATAGAGCGGTTTTAGGTGTACATCTTCCATCGGTAATATAAACCGAAAATCAGGAACATTTTAGTTAATTCTAATGAAAACACATTGATTTTTATCATTTGTATTGGAAACAACATTGTCATATGTCTTTTCTTGGATCTAAATAATACGAAACCTCGCTTTATGATTCGAAGTTAAAATCCACAAATTTGGAATAATAGTTACTCTCTTCACGTTTTTCATGTAGTTTGATATTACGTAAATATATAAATTTTTACCAATATTTCGATACTATTTCATGTAGTATCACGAAATGTGATTTGGCCTTCATATCTCAGATTTTCGCATAATATTGCATTTTAAGCAAGCTTTCTTGCATTTTGTTTCGTACTAAACATCAACGAATTTAGCAATATTTTGACGTTTATTTCTTTTCCTTTATGTGATTTAAACAAAATATCATCGAATTAGGCAATATTTTGCCGTTTTTCCACGTTTTGTGAATTTTCATTTTATTGGTATTAATTCATTAAATATACGATAAAAATGATGCAAACACGTAATTGATTAGATAATAAACTTAAATACTTCACCTTTAATCATCTATTTGTTTCTCGTTGAAATACTGAGTAAGATATTGAAAAGGGGAGAAGTTCGGTTTTTATTGCATATATCGACGTTTCAGCCGGAATAGAGCGGTTTTACGTGTACATCTTCCATCGGTAATATAAACGGAAAATCAGGAACATTTTAGTTAATTTTAATGAAAACACATTGATTTTTATCATTTGTATTGGAAACAACAGTCATATGTCTTTTCTTGGATCTAAATAATACGAAACCTCGCTTTATGATTCGAAGTAAAAATCCTCAAATTTGGAATAATATTGACGTTTTTCACGTTTTTTATGTAGTTTGATATTACGTAAATATATTCATTTTTACCAATATTTCGATACTATTTCATGTAGTATCACGATATGTGATTTGGCCTTCATATCTCAGATTTTTGCATAATATTGCATTTTAAGCAAGTTTTCTTGCATTTTGTTTCATACTAAACATCATCGAATT